>NC_062566.1:79075000-79375000 GCF_022837055.1 Prionailurus viverrinus
TGGGCACTATGGTGAGTAGGAACGTGCTGAGGATCAGAACGCCTGGTTCAAATACTGGCATTCCCACCTCCTACCTGAGTGGCCTTGAGCAAGTTACCTAACATCACCACGTTTTAGTGTCCTCATGTGTAAGGCAGAGCTGATCACTCTACCTCCACTGGAGCGCTGGCAGGAAGACTGTGGGAAATCACTGTGTAAAGCACCCTTAGCAAGCTGCCTGGGGCATGGCATGTGTTCAATAAATGGTACCAATTGCTAGTATTCTAACATGGTTCTCTCTCTGCCAAGATAAGAAAACGTTAGCAGGGAGATTTCCCAAACCAGGGTGAATTGTCGTAAACCATATGTCATCAGAACTGCGTGGGATCACTTATGATGCAAGAGGCCAGCTTTGGGGACCAGCCGAGTGGGTTGAAAACCCTCAGGCCTGGCCAAGAGACCATGCCCAGACATGCACTTTACACACTTGGATTCCAAAACCCACACTAGTGCTTAAATGTAGATCTGAACATCAGACCAGACAGTGAACCACTCATATGCAGATATATGTAGTACCCTAACTTGGCGGGCAGCAGCTGGGGAAAGGACATGCTGCTTATAGGTGTTCTGTCCCGGAGGACAGAGGCTGTGCCTTTTGGCTTCGTTTCCGAACAGCAAAATGCAGCACCATGTGCAGATCTAGCTTAGCTCCTGCCTTTTGGATTTGTTTTTCTATGTTGGACATTGCAGTCAGAGCCAAGCTTAGGAGAAAATGCCTACGGAATCAAAAAGGATGAAAGGGAAAAACACCTGGCTCCCTCCCCAAGCACTGTCCCAGCTGGCTCTGGCTGCCTTGGAATGGGGCAGGGTGGCTGGGATGTAATTGCCCAGGCAGAGATATGAGGTATGCGGGCTACGTGCGCAAAAGCACACGCCGCCAGATCGGGAGGGACTCCACTTAGTGAGTGCCCATCTGATAACAACCTGAACCCTTAAGACGCCAGCTGCCAGCCAAGCTGGACGTGTCCGTACAGTGGCATCCAGAGGTCCAGGAGACACAACAAAGGGCCTGTTATTGACTCAGTCCTGTGTTAGCATGTCACCCTCATCAAAACAAGCCTTGGGCCAGGCTGGCAGAGAGGCCGTATCCAGGAATTCCAGGCTCTAGAACGGAGACTGTCCAATTCTAATGGGCACTCTGATGGGAATTTCAGTGTCAGTGGTCAAACATGACCTCATTAGGATTTGGCACTTGGGTCCCTATCTCCCTCAGAGTGTTCTTTTCTACGCCTCCCATTGTTACCAGGCCCCATGAGTGCTGGCTGTCTTGGTGCCCTTTCTTTAGGGCACAGCATCCATCAAGGCCTGAAACATTCCTTCTCCCCATTTCACTAGGACATAATAATATTCACTATGGCCAACACATGTTTACTACTTACATTGACCACTTACTGCTCTAAGTGCTTGACATAAATCTTAACTCATTTGCCTATCGCAGCAACCCTGTGAGCTGTGCACAAGTATCTTCCCACTTGACAGATGAGTAAACTGAGGCACCCAGAGATTAAATAATTTGCCCAAACTCACGTAGCTAGTAAAGTGGCAGAGCCAGGAAGCAAGTCCAGGTACTTTGCATCCAGAGTCCATGGTCTTATATATCATGTTATACTTCCTCCCTATCTGACCAATTTCTTACTGATTAAAAAACTTTAAAGGCATCATATTCCTAGGGCTGTTTTTCCAGAATGAAAAATTATAGGGGCTCCTGGGTGGGTCAGTCGGTTAACTGTCTGACTTCGGCTCAGGTCATGATCTCATGGTTCGTGGGTTCAAGTCCCACATCGGGCTCTGTGCTGATATCTCACAGCCTGGAGCCTGCTTCAGATTCTGTGTCTCCCTCTCTGCCCCTCTCCCACTCATGCTCTGTCTCTTTCTCTCTCAAAAATAAATGAACATTAAAAAAAAATAAAAAAAAAACTATACTCTAGTACAGAGCTAGGACTTCCTATTTTGGGTATAGCAGAATGGGGAAATGTTTATAAATGAAGAGAGGCTAAGAAGGAAGCTGTACTGCTTAAGAACTTGATTAATATTAATCATAATATTAATATTGAGAACTCTGGTATTTTTAGCCAAGTGAGTACTTGGGCAAAGCATCTCTCTGGGCACAAGTTCTGCCTTGGAGTTCCTTGTTTAAGAGAGAAATACTTAGCCCAGTTGGGTGCATGGTTAGGAAAAGGAGTTACTGACTGCTGGTTTGTTTATGGCACTGCCTCCCCACAGGGAGAAATCACAATCTTGCAAATCTAAGCTTCACATCTAAATTGGTAAACCATTCCCAGGAATTCATCCCAGAAGGAACTCCTTGCAGCCATGGAAAGGAAGGAAGAGAGGGAACATTACTAAGCACTTACTCAGCTAGGATTTAATGCTCACAGAAAGTGTAGGACGTAGTGGTTATTTTCCCCATCTTGTGGCCCAGAGATCTTATCTATTCATCCAACGTTAAGTCCAGAATGCAAACCCCATTCCGAAGGAGGGAAGGACTCTGTGCCAGTTCAAGCCCTACTCTTCCAGGAACCTTCCCTGAGTCCTCAAACCCACATCAGCCCCTCTTGCTTGAAACACCTGTATAACTTGTAATCTTTGCCACAATCTAATATTTTCTTACATTGTTTCATACTGGACCAGTCTTGTTAGCCAAACAGATTATACATTTTCAGGGGCAATGGATGTGGGTTGAATTTTATTTCAGGCCATCCCTGACTATTTCAGGGCAGGGAACTGGGAGAAGTAAAGACCTAGAACCACAGCCTGGTCTCCCTGATCGAGGGAGTCAGTCACTTCCGCCCCAGAAGGGGCCAGCTTGGCTTTACAAATTACTATAGCATCGTCTGGTAGCTGGTAACAGCCTTCATGTTACTCTTGTCCTTTAAAACTCTTTGCAGTTGGGTCCAGACCTTGCGAAGCATCCCTGAATGTAAGTAACTATGACCGCACTGTCACTGACTTGGATTTCGCACAGGAGAAAATGTAGCCGAGTTTTCCAGCTTGCTTCTGCTTTACAATGCAGCCCACCATGCTGCAGGCCCCTCTTTCTGGCGTACCACCAACCAACATGAGACTAAGGTCTAATCTCAACGTTTCCTGAGACCCAACACTTCGGACTAGAAATAATGCATTGCCACACAGCAGGCACACTCAGACATGTCTGCGTCATCACCAAGGCAAAGCTAACATATATTTCAGGAGAATTTACAAGGCAGAAAGCACCCTCTAATTTAACAAAAAAACAAGAGGGCTGGGTGTTGCCTTTCTTTCCCAAAGCTAAGACACAAAAGCTTTTCTCACATTAAAGAGCCGGAACCCACCCAACCTGATTCTCTCCTCTCAGTCAAGGAGCACATCATTGTCAGCAACAGTGACAGAAGGCATACTGAGTCATGTAAGAGAGGCAACGAGACAAAGGTATCATCTTCATCCTACCACCTCTCCAGGATATGGGATAGCAAAGGGGTTGTCGGTTGACTGCTTCAAAGGCCAGCAGGTCAATAGTCTATTTCATGTCCCCTGGGAAACTGAGTATCACCTCATACCATGATTAACTACAAAAACAGAGCAGGGACCAGCACAGACAGCTCTAAAATATGATGGTAAAGACTCCCCATTTTAAGATAGATAATGAAGCCATTTTACACTTAGCCCTTTTCCGATCCCACCTCTTTTCATTAAAGCTTTTCTGTCCCTCTCTGTCTTCTTTGGGGACGATTCCTCCAGTCAGTGATTCCACAAGAATATGTCAGTGTATCTGCATGTATTACAGGGCAATGATTGACAGCCTCTCTCCTCCTCCTCCTCCTGGGTTATATAAGCATCTTAAACGTAGGGAATTCTCTTGAGTGGGACTCACAATTTCAGCTCATTCCAGACTGCTGAGTGGTGAGCTCTGGTTCCCCTCAAATCCTTATTTCTCAGCTGCTTCCTCCACCTGCCCCTAAAGTCCATGATAAAGGACATTTGATAAGTCAGGAGTTCCAGGTGATAACCACAGCTTTCCCTGTCCCTCCTCTTATTGCAGTCCCCTCCAATTTTGTCTCAACTGTGGCTGTTCTTGGTGTAATGCTTCCCCAGGGATGTGTGTGTAGCTTGGTCAAGGAGGAGGAACTACAGACAGAGGCAGACTCCTTGTCCTCTGCTTCCCTGGCACTGTCCACATCTCTCCCTAGCTCATCCACCACGTCTTTGGAAGAAAGCTGTCCGGAACCGCCTTCTGGAGGCCATGGAACTAGCTCAGTTGTTCTCAAATGATCTGTAGTGAAAAGCCAGTTAATTTTCTTTGTAATTTCCAAACCACGATGAACTACAACTTTTGTAAAATAAAAATAAATTGCTAAAAAAGAGTTTAAAGTAAAAGGCATGCAAAATATAAGCCCAACTTTTTTTATTAGATCCAACAGTTATAAAATTATGCTAGCATGTTCCTATAAAAGTTTCTAAACACTTGCTCTCAACTTCTTACCTTGTTCCCAGACCAGCACAGGTGTGAGTAGCCCTGCTCTAACTTGAGGGCTTTGCTACTCAACCACCTAAACCCTGAACCTCTTATCTATGCAAGGTGAGAGAAGAGCCAACACCTCAGCAGGTTATTGACATCCCACATCTGTATATTCCAAGGTCTTATTCCCAATTCTTCCTTAGGTTCTAGAAATATCTCTAACATTAGAATAATGCTGACTTCCTCAGGAGATCTGTCTGTACTTCTTACTACTAATTTAGACCTTACCTAATCCTAAGCCACCTTGGAGAGCGATGAAGGAAATGTAGGAGAAGGAACAGGCAAACACTGGCAGGTCACTGTCTCAGGCCATCCTGTGTAGAACAAACCAATGGGTGTTTTGAAGAGCATCTTCAAAACATGTGAAAGGTCTGAAAATGGTTATCATTGGGTCTGGGAAGTCACGGCCCACCCAGGCTTGCAGTAATGCCAGTGCCAGCTACACAAACAGTGGCTGTTTGTTCAAAAACCTGTCACCGGAGCTATGGTGGGGAGGGGGGGAGAGGGGGGCAGTCCCTAAATGGCTACAGACAGGAGAAGAGGGCAACCTTCTTTATAGCATTCTGGAGGGGCTGAGAATCACGTGGGAGGCAACAATGACCCAGTTTAAATACTTTCTTTACTTCCAGAAGAAGCAAAGAACTGTCAGTGTCCATCATAACAAAGGACTGACTACACGTTAGGAACAAAATTGGGTATGATCCCCTTTTAGTAGGAGGAAGCTGGAAAGTGAGGTAGGAAATATAAGGTGGGGCAGAGGACTCCATTTCTTTGAAACAATTTTAAAAACACCTCTATTGGTGTATAAATGGCATCCAGTAAAATTTGCATATTTACAATGTACAACTTGACAAGCTGTGACATACACACACACTTGTGAAGTCATTACCACAGTCATAATAATGAGTATACCCATCACATCCCAAAGTTTTCCGGTGTCCTTTTATAAAAAATCCCTGCCTCCTACTTATTCCCATCCCACCTACAAGGCAACCACTATCCGTCACTAGAAATTAGTTTGAGTTTTCTAGAATTTTATAGAAGTGTAATCATACAGTATACACTGATGTTTGCTCTGATTTCTTTCACCAGCAAAATTATTTTGAGATTCATTCAGGTTGTTGTATCTACCACTTTGTTCATTCTTTTTTACTGCCGAGTAGTCTTCCATCGAGAAACAATTCTACATCGCAAGCAAGGTTAGCCCATGACCAAGATTTTGAGGTGTTGAAGAAAATTTATGAAGATTTGGGCTTTCCCTTAAAGTGGAGCTTGCTGCTCCTATCTTGGGAAATAAACCACTTTTGCTTCAAAATTAAGGAGAATAACAAAAGAAAAATCAGGCATTTGAGATTCTTACATGATAAAAAGGATTTTGTAATATGCACGGTCTGTGGACTATGAGAAGTAAGAAGAAAGAACCTGAGACACCAGGGACCATTATTCCTATCCAAGATAATTCTCAGCCTTCTTGACTTTCAGTATTTGATTCAGTTTGTTTTTTCCCTGGTGGTAGGAAATGTTCTGGAGAGAATGTCCTCATCACAGTTGTGGCTTTGCTTTTGGAGTCACCAAAAAGGAAGACTATTCTGCAATCACAATTAGAGTTACCCATTCATTCACCCACTGTACATTTCTTAGGTGTCTTCTGTATGCTGGGCATCATACTGGTGAAATAGAGACATGCAAAAGACTTAAGAAAGACTTGGTTGCTGATTTCACAGAGTTGTACAGTGTGCAGGCTTCATGGATGATTATTTTATGACAGATTCCTTCACAACAAACAAGAGATCAGAGATGGCAAACGGGTCAACATCATGGGTGGGGTCAAGCTCTTACCGTCATGGAGACTAGAAGACAGGATTGAATGTGGGGACACCTGGGTGGTTCAGTCGGTTAAGCGTCTGACTCTTGATCTCAGCTCAGGTCTTAATCTCAGGGTCATGAGTTCAAGCCCCACAGGGGGCTCCATCCTGGGCATTAAGCCTACTTAAGAAAGAAAAAAAAATAAGGATTGAACATGGATGTGGTGGCAGAGGAAGAGTTCTGGTTCATAGACTATCAGGAAGTACAGTGTCCCATTGGCAGTGACAGAGAATTCAACCCCAGCTCCCCCATATGGGGTAGTGGGGAAGATAGGAAGATGTAGGGGATATAAGGAGCATGTTTCCTGTCCCCTCAAAATAGCTGTGGACATGAACATTGTTGTTTGCCCAACCAAAAAGGAGAGGAACTTATTTTTCTAAATAAGTAACAGTGTTCTAATAGAAGGTTTCATAAAAAAGCAGACTAGTATTTGCTCCCAATCCTTCTCCCACAGAGTTATACTAAAAGAACACAAGTGGAAAATAGCGGGATACAAAATTGAATGAGTAAGATGATGATTACAACAAATCAAATAACCAACCTATTCCTTGGAAGGGAGGGCTAGGGTGGGGAATGTCCAAAGAAAACACCAGAAAAGTTAAAAAACACTTGTTTGTGCCTTCAAATTTTCTTTAGTGAGTATTGTGCCATTGAATTTTTGAAGAACTACTTTGAAACACACTCTTCATGGAAAGTCATGGATTCTCAGCCAAGGGAAACCAAAGTCAGTAGTCTGAATATGCCTGCAGTCTGGAAAAAGGCCTGGCCATGGAGGGACTTCAGGGAATCCAGTGACAGAGGAAGGGTGAGACCTTTCAGAAGGGTCTCTCTGCCAGCTGAAGGCTCCAAGGTAGTAGAGAGTGAAGAAGGGGAGCAATTGGAAGTGGGGACTGGAGTACAACTAGAGAGCCTCACAGAGGCAGGCATGAGCATATAGACAGTGTCAGAAGGGCCAGGACCAACGAGGCCAGGACCTGAGTGGGTGACCATGAGAAAGTAACTTCATTGAGCCTCAAGATCCTTGCCTATAAAATGAAAAAGCTGAGGCACCTGGGTGGCTCTGTCAGTTGAGCGTCCGAGTCTTGGTTTCGGCTCAGGTCACGATCTCACAGTTCATGGGTTTGAGCTCCATGTCAGGCTCTGCACTGACAGCACGAAATCTGCTTGAGATTCTCTCTCTCTGCTCCTCTCCCTCTCTCTCTCTCTCACACACACACACTCTCTCTCTCTCAAAATAAATAAATAAACTTTAAAAACAATGAAGAAGCAAAACCGGATAGTCTCTAACTTCCCTTCTAACTCTAAACATGTAGGAATCTGAACTGTAAGATTCATTTCAACACTTATCCATTGAAGACCCTGACTGTATATGAAGCACTGTGGGTCAACAAGCGCAGCCATCCTCTTTGAGTTAGTTCACATCCATCAAAAACAATTAAACGCTTGTTACTAAGTGTACAGTGATGTATATTTTCTAGAAAAGGAGTTGAACAAAAGCAGTCACTGATTACAAAGCCTAAGACAGCCAATCCACCTCCTTTACAACGTTGACAGTCCATCTGGTTAGGGACACAGAAAAAGGGATTTTCCAGGAGTCATAGAATGGAAATTGACCCCTACCTCAATGGGGAGATGCCAAGGCATTAAGAACATGCCAGCTGCCCTTATGGGCACTGCTATTGGAAGAGGTGGTCCCAACATACTCCCAAAACTATCTCCACTTACCACTCTTGACCAAAGTTAGACATAAGTTGTTGTCTGTTGGTGAGGAATGTGAAAACTCACGCACAGATGGGTGGAGCAGGAAACGGAGGGAAGGTCAGAGAGAAAACAAAGAGGTTTCCTGTGATGAGTCACTGCCTTCTGGGAAACGATTTCAGAAGCCACCACAATATCCCCAGCACCTGTCCAAGGCTTGTATGCTTTACTGAAATAAAATGTGGCAAATGAAGCACCGGACCACATCTGAGAGCTGACAGGCCACATACAGGGCAGAAATCTGGGAAAGAGCCAGGCCAGCCACATGTGACAATTTGCACATCGCCTGCCAGAGTCTCCAAGTGGGGAGACTGTGGGTGGGCTGAAGATACTCAGTTCGAGTTCCCCTTTTCTTTAAATTGAGCAAACTCTATGCCATTCTTTCCTCTGATAGAAGGAAAGTCACAGCTTGGATTTTCAGATAAAGATTTTTCTTCTATTTTTTCCTACTGCCCTGTGATTAAGGTCAATGCAAATCAAAGTTTCCAAGTGTAAAAAGCTCACTGAATTTCAAAAGAAAACAAATTTGACCCTAATTCTGGGAACAGGAATTGTTGGGCTCCACGTGGGATGAATTCCTTTTCTTGGTTTGAGTTGAGTTGAAAACAAAACCAACGTTTATTTCCTCATCCATTAAAAGGGTGAACTTTATATGCAGTAAGGTAAAAAGCATATAAGCAGTCTCAGGCCACTGCTGGATAGTATATACAATAAAACCAAGAGAGTAAGCCAAGACATAAGAAGACACAGGAGTCAGAACTAGGAGATCCAACTCAGGAGAGAGGAGGGAAGTCCAATGTAATGGTGAGGAAAATATGTAGCAGTTCTGGAGAGCCACCAGTCCTGACAGGGGAAGGGAGACAGGAGCCTCTAGAAGGCTTCTCTCTTGAGAAAAATAGTAATAGATCAAGATGTGATTAACAGTTATGTGGGAGAGCTCTGTATAGAAAACAAGGCAAGTAAACCAAGCAAATTAAAACACAAATAAGTCAAGTATTAACTCCAGGGGCAAAGAGTTACATAAAATAGGAAGAACAATCCCAGTACCCTATAAGGCTCAGCCTTAATGATATTTACACGCCTGTAGAAATGTGATCACTGAATGTTCATTTAATCCATATTACCAGTATTATGACCATATTTGGAGAAAGGGAGGAAAGGAAGAGTAAGAGACAAGGGGGACACAAAAGTAAGAAACCAAACCATCATACAGAGAGGAAGTCAATGCATAATATCTAAACCTGAAAAACTGACAAGCAGCAGTATAAGCTTGTTATTTAGAAAGTTTTAAGATTTAGAAGTAGTTGCCTCTGAGATGGAATCAAGTATGGGGTAGGATGGGCATGGAAAACATTTCTTGATTTAAGAGTTGTATTGTTTTGACTTTTTTATTACATACATACATTATTTTGGTCAAAAAAAATTTTTAAGAGTTTACTCTAAAGGCTCTTTTCTACCCTCTCTCTGGACCAATGCAAAAAAAAAAAAAAAAAGAAAGAAAGAAAGAAAGAAAACAAGGAGAAAAAAGTATGTTATAAAAATTATGAGTTGTATGAGACCATACTGATAATGATATATATTGTATGCATAGAAAAGAATGCAAAATGGGGGCACCTGGGTGGCTCAGTTAGGCATCTGACTCTTGGTTTTGGCTCAGGTCATGATCTCAGAGTTCATGAGTTCAAGCCTAGCATTGGGCTCTGCATTGACAGTGCGGAGCCTGCTTGGGATTCTCTCTCTTCATCTCTGCCCCTCCCCCACTCGTTTTTTTTCTCTTTCTGTCTCTCAAAATAAATAAACAAAAACTTTACATTTTTTAAATTGTATTAATGTTTATTTGTATTAATGTTTAGAGAAAGAGAGACAGAACACGTGGGGGAGAGGCAGAGAGAGGAGACAGAATCCAAAGCAAGCTCCAGGCTCCGAAGCTATCAGCGTAGAGCCCAATGCAGGGCTCAAACTTGTGAACCGTGGGATCACGACCTGAGCCAAAATCGGACCCTTAACTGATTGAGCCACCCAGGCACCACAGTAAACAAAAAATTAAAAAAAAAAAAAGAGTAAAGATAGAAAAGAATGCAAAATGACATACATCAAGGGGTTCATAGTGATCATCTCTAAGTGGCAGAATTATAATTTTTTCTTTTCAAATTTTATTTTCTTGATCTATATTTTATTCCATATTAATGTATTTAATAACATTTAACAAGGATCATATACTGCCTCCATAAAGAAGAAAAACGAGTAAAGCCTTTAAAAAGAGAAGGAAAAGAAGAAGAATGGAAGAAAGGCGTAGGGGGAGTGGGTTCAGGTTCAGAAATCAGGCCCTGCCTCTTCCTAGGTTTTTTATTTTAGGCACATTTTTGTCCTTTTGGGACTTTAGATTCCTCAGTCAGAAAATGCGGATACTATTGCCTACGTTGTCTCCCTAGAGAGGTTACTACAATAGTTGTGCAAACCCGCCCAGTTATGAAGCATGTTATTAAACACAGTAGATGTGGTAAGGGCCATGGGAAAAACATGCAAAATGAGGGCCCCTTTGTACTTCATACAATCCTTGATGGCATCACTGCCCTTCTTCCCTAGAGATGTTCACTCACTCGGAGCTTCCTCACCCCACCTTAGGGAAATCCCTTGGAAGCTCCTCCCTGACAGAGCTGGCTGGAGGATGAAATTCAAGGACACCTGCTTTGGGCCTCTCCCCATTTCTTTACTTTCAGGGGCAGCCTTGCTAAAACAGATCTTCTAACCCCACCCTTATTCAGAAACCTCCCATTTTGCAGGATACACTGACTGGCCCCTCATTCCCCACTAGGCCCATTCCCCAAACTGCTCCTGTTCCCGCTCCCACCTGAACCTATCCCAGCTGGATGCGCCATATTGGCATTTTGCACAGGTTCCTCAGAGGAACAAAAGGGTGTTCCTCCTAAGACCTCCACCAGGATAAGACATCTTAATCCTGAGGATATTCCCCTCAGAACTGGGTTGCTTTGAAAGGCCCAGGATTCAGGCCCAGATTCCAGAAGAGACTTCAAAGTCTACAGGGAGGAGGTGAGTATATTTAAAAACTAATTTCTATCCAAAGCCTTGGAAGTCAGGCAGTAGCCCTCCAGATAAATTGTAAAACCTGAACCACCAACCCATGCTCTGCCTTGATGTTGACCATCAAGAGTAAAGATAGTAAAACAATTTACCCTGCATGAGATACCAAGAAATGCTCTAAATAGAATCCTGAACTAGGAGTTGTCAAAGGATCCAATCCTCAGTCTCATCTGTACCTCTGACTAGGCATGAGATCTTGGTGAGTCATTAACCTCTTAGAGTCTGTTTCCTTATCTATAAAATGAGACAGTGACCATGCTGGTTTCGTGCTTAAGCCACAATCCTCTCCTAAATGTGTGTCCACAGCTTCTACCATCTTTGGTTCCTTTGTTGTTTCCAGCGCTGCCTCTTACCCTGTGGTCTACCCTCGCATTTTGCTTTCCCTGCTGTCTTTGTATCTCTTAGCCCTTTTGCCCAGTCTCCAGGGTGCAGATCAATACGTCCTTGAGCTAAAAGGGAGCAAAGCTGCCTCTACCTCCCCAGGGCTCTCAGACATCAAGGCCCTTGGCTTCCCCCATGGGATCCTGCCTTAGCCAGCTGTCCTCTAAGGGCAGGCTACCTGGAAGTAAGAGCTACTGAACACAGGGAGGGACAAGACACCTAGGAGCTGCTACGGGACCCTTGATAAAATAATGAGATTTTTTTTTTTTTTTTTGGTGATCTCAAGGCCCTCTCTTTACACAGAAAAGATTTCAGAGAGCTACTTTGATTTCTCAAATTTAATCCTCAATCTGCTAAAGTTACAAACTTAAAAATCTACATCTTGGAGCACCTGGGTAGCTCAGTCAGTTAAGTGTCCAACTTTGGCTCAGGTCATGATCTCACAGTTCATGGGTTCAAGTCGTGCATCGGCCTCTGTGCTGACAGCTCAGAGCCTGGAGCCTGCTTCAGATTCTGTGTCTCCCTCTCTCTCCGCCCCTCCCTCACTTGTGCTATCTGTCTGTCTCTCTCTCTCTCTCAAAAATAAACATTAAAAAAATTTTTTTTAAATCTTGATCTTCCTTAAACTTTTAAGTTCAATTTAGAGATATTATTAATCTTCATAGACGTAGCAAATGTTAATCACATTTAAGAGATTTTTAAATTAATGTTTGATTCCATTTACAGATTCAGTTTATGAACCTCACTCATTTTAAACCATGTGTATGTTTATAATATTTAATACATAAATAATACATAACATGTTATAATTTAAATATTAAATTATTATATACTATTAAATTATAAAATATACTTAATACATGAATATTAATACGTAAGAGATAATATACTTAATCTTTTATAAGTACATCAATTGTCTAAAAATCTCTTACAGCTCTAATAAAATAAACTTTAAAATGTGACAAACCTTACAGTCTCTCAAATATTCTAACACTGATAGTAACTTTAGAATGTCTTTTAATTTAAAACTCGCAAACCTAGGGGCACCTGGGTGGCTCAGTCAGTTGAGCCTCTGACTTTGGCTCGTGTCATGATCTTTTACTCTGTGAGTTCAAGCCCCACATCGGGCTCTGTGCTGACAGCTCAAAGCCTGGAACCTGCTTTGGATTCTGTGTCTCCTTCTCTCTCTGCCCCTCTGCCTCTCATGCTCTGTCTCTCTCTCTCAAAAATACATAAACATTAAAAAAATGTTTTTAAGTAATAAAAAATAAAAATCACAAACCTAGGTCAATTTCTTAATTACATATTTTAAATTGGCAAAAAATGACCATTTCTCAAATGGGCTAATTTCCCTTAAATATTGCAAATACTTAAAATTCTAAATAAATACAAATTAACAAAACTAAAATGCTAAGCCAGAGTCCAGTTTTTACATTACGGTTCACCCTTGGTGGTTGGTGTATGATCTGTGGGTTTGTACGAGTGTATAATGACATTGTAACATAAACTGTGGACCTGGAGGGATTATGATGTATCAGGGCAGATTCACCATTTTAACAAATGTACCACTCTGCTGGGGAATGCTGATAATGATGGAGGCTATTCATGTATAGGGACAGGGCATATGTGGGAAATCTCTGTACCTACCCCTTAATTTTGCCATTCTAAAACTGAACATAAAACTGCTCTAAAAAATTAAGTCTTAATTAAAATAAATTGCTTACCCTCTAAGAAACAATGCCAGCTTAAATAACCCTGGGTTACCCTCCCAGGAAATTTTGGGGGTGCCGTCTCAGCTGGAATTAGTTTGTTAACGACCAGAGAGGCCACTGATGGTGACACCACAGATCCCGGCCTCCATTCCTCTGTCCTGTCAAAGCCTGTTTCTGAGTCGCCTTGTCTCACAGCCTACTTCCCCCAAAATTCAGGTAGCTCCTTAACGGATTCTTTTCTCTCCCAGTTTACCATGTCCTTAGTTTCAACCAGGCTATTTGCTGATCCCTTCTATCCTGAACTTTTTGTTCTCATTCTTTTTTTTTTTAGCACCCCAGCTCTTACAGATACTTCAGTGCCACTGTAAAGAATCCCTCACCGTTGTGTCCCACTCTGCTTTCCCAGTTCCAAGTTCATGCCACTGACAGGTGGAAGAAGGTGGAGCAGCGAAGGCACATTTAAATTCCCAGATGGCTTTCACCATAGCACCCTCCTCTCTATAAAGATCAGGAACCAAGCAGAGAATGGATCATTGCCCCTGCCCTGTCTCTCCATAGTGGGACCACCTCAGCCACTTCTCATCCTTCTGACCTCAGGATTCTCTCTGCAGAGTCCTGAGCACCTACCGGAGTCCAGGCACTCCTGGGTCAGTTCACAAACGCGCTGGTCAGGTTGACAAGATTTTGCTCCTCTTTCTCTCTCTCTCATACACACACACCTCTATACAACTGACCGTCTGTGGCCTGAACACAGAACTTATAATCATTCCCATTAACTCTCATGGGGCCAGGGAATTCCAAATTGAAATCCCTAAGCAGCCCACACTAATTCTATCATATCCTTCAGCTGTTGACAATGGTGCTGCCTAACCTATTTCCTTTTTTGGTTTTCTTTTATAGTGCTCTTACTTGAATAGCAAATAGGTTTTTGCTCCAAGGCACACAAGTTGAATGACTAGTTTAGAAGAGACCATTTTAGAGGTTGGGGGTGGGGAGTAACTTTATAAAATAGACATGGCAAGTCTCCCTCTTCTGACCAAGAGGGAACAGTGGTGCCGAAGTGTGGTGCAACGAAAGGGTACTGGACATGGAGTTGGACAACTTGGTCTCCAATCCAATTTCTGCTACAAACTATGCATCTTGGGCCCAACCTGGGTGAGCCCTGGTTCCTCCACCTCTGACACCACTGACATGAATCCAGGGGCACCTGACGAGGATGTTTCCAAGATTAAATTTAAAAACATGCAACACACTCAGGGCACCTATATGGCTCAGTCAGTTGAGCTGAGCATCCGACTCTTGATTTCGGCTCAGGTCACCATCCCAGGGTTGTGGGATCGAGCCCCATGTCAGGGTCTGTGCTGAGCACGGAGCCTGCTCAAGATTCTCTCTCTCTCTCTCTCTCTGCCCCTCTCCCCCGGTCTCTCTCTCTCTCAAATACATAAATTTTTAAAAACCCTCAAATCTTTTCTTCAGTTGCTACCAGGATCTGAAATTCTCCTGGTTTTCCTCCTGCCTCACTGGCTGGTCCACCTCAGTCTTTGCTGGTTCCTCATCTCCCAATGTCTAAAGATTCAACCCTTAGATTTCTGCTTTCCATCTCTACTTACTCCCTTGGTGATCTTATCCAGTCACACGGTTTGTAATACCATCTGTAGGCTGATGACTTGTACATTCCTATCTCTAGCCCAGAACTCTCCCCCTGAACTCTTGACTCCTATTTCCACCTGACTACTTATCATCTCAGCTTAGGTGACAAACAGGCATCTCAAACTATACTTTCCAACCCCAGTCTCCTGCGGCCTTTCCTTGTTCAGTAAATGGCAATTCCATCCTTCCAGTTGACTGGATCCAAAGTCATGTAGTCACCCATGACTCATCTTTTTCACACCTCCTATCCATTCCATCAGCAAATCCTGGAATGGAGTTCTAACTTCAAAAGATATCCTGAAACAGATGGCTTTTCACCACCTCCACTGTTACCACACTGACGCAAACCAACAGCATATCTTACCTAGATTCTTGCTAGCGTTTCCTAAGTAGTTTCCTTGGCTCTGGCCTTGCCCCTTCCACACTCCTCAGGCTATTTTCAACACAACAGACACAGGGATCCTGTTAAAACCTAAATTAGATCCTGTCAGGGGCTCCTGGGTGTCTCAGTCGGTTCAGGGCCCGACTTCGGCCCGGGTCATGATCCCACGCTTCGTAGGTTCGAGCCCCGCGTCGGGCTCTGTGCTGACAGCTCAGAGCCCGGAGCCTGCTTCAGATTCTGTGTCTCCCTCTCTCTCTGCCCCTCCCCTGCTTGCACTCTTGTCTCTCTGTCTCCCACAGATAAAATAAAACATTAAAAAATATTTTAATTAGATCATGCCATTCCTCTTCACAAAACTGTCCCAATTTCTACCTATCACATTCAGAGAAATAACTGTAATATATCACTTACTAAAATATGGGGGGATCAGACCAGTGCCTGCCTCGTAGAGTTGTTGTGAGGAGTAAGAGTCACTATGTGTAAAGCACTTAGAACTAATACTCATTGGGTGTTTACCACAGAGCAAGCAATGGCCTACATACTTTATATATATTAACTCATTATGTATCAGCTCATTAATTCTCATAAGAATTCTGAAGTCTGTACTATACCCACCGTACAGCTCAGGAAATCTCATTACAGAGAGGTTAAATAACTCCCCCCAGGTCACACAGCTGGTGAGCGGCAGAACTGGGCCTCCACTCCAGGCAGGGGGCCTCCAAAGCCTGTGCTTTCACCACCCTGCCTTCTGTCTGTCACACAAGACGACTTAGATGCTGAATAATATCTTTAGATATGATGCTGAATAATATCCCATCATACAGAGGGACCATTATTTGACTTAACCAATTCTCACGAAGTCCTCAGATCATTCCAGAGCTTCTCACTCAAGCTACTAAATTCATTTACTCAATAAATATTACTGAATGACAAGATACTAGGAACTGGGTACACACACAGTGAGCAACCAAAAAACGGCCACAAAACTGTTGTCAGGAAGCTTTCATTTTTTAGAAGTACTTTTTATAATGGAAGGATAACTAGAGGTCTGATTTGCTTAATGACTTGATTGTTCTCCGCTGAGGTGATCAGACTCAGCTTTACTCATTTGACACATCTCTTGGGCAAGGCACTTAGCTAAATTCTGTGGGAGGAACAAAAATGATTTAGAAACGGACCTTGCTCTCAGGAGGTTGTACATGAACATGTGCCCAAGTATCTCCAGGCAGCAGGTCTTGTAGAACTTGTTTCTGGGTCTATCCTGGGCCTTTTTCATTTGCATACCCGTCATTAAACATCTAAGCTCCCCAAAGGGGTAGAACATTCACGTGGTTTCCTTCATCTCTTCCCACAGAGCCTAGAAGAGTGCTTTGAAAAAAGTAGCTTCACAAATTTCTTTTCTTTACGGAGTGTCAAGTTCTAGAATGATGCCTCAAAAAACTAGTTGGCCACAAATTTGTTCCCCTTATTGCTGTGCCTTTATTAAGGCCACGGGAATTTACTCCAACAAAAGACAGAAGAAGAAAAGAACTGAGACTGTAAGGTACTTTTTTATAATTATGAACATTTTAATTATTGTCTCCCTGCCTAGTTTAACCATTTAGCCACTGGGATGGAGGAACCCATCAAATGAATGCTTGCTTCAAAGTACAAAAGGTGAATCATCTCACATTCGCACACACACACAACGCATGCACATGCAACTCTTCAATGATTTCCCATCATTCTTGAGGAAAAAATAACCAAATCCTCAGCAAGGCCTCCAATGCACAAGGCCCCAAGGGGCCCGGCTATGCCTGCCTGTTCAGCCCGGCCTCACAGGGTACCACAACGGCTCTTGCTTTCTGCACACCAACTATAGGGCAGGGCTGTGGTTCTCCAAACAAGCCTGCTCCAATCTGCCACAGGACTTTTGCATGTGCAATTTCCTTTTCCTAGAAAGCATTTTTTTCTCCAACCTTCAGATTCAACTCAATCAATACTTCCTTGGGCAAGCTTCACTAGCCCAGGGCCCCAGACTCCACCTGGCATCATACCTTCTCAGAGCATCAGTACCTACCTCTCCTTCAGGCTCCTATTCATTTGTTCAGTCAACCCAGTTGTAATTTTACTTGTATACGTGAAAATATGTCATTAATGTCTCTCTCTCCTCCACTAAACTCTATGCCTCATGAATGCAAGAACCATTTCTGGTTTTGCTCACCATCGTATATCCAGAGTTGAGCACAGTACTAGAAACCTTAAACAGTGATCATTCATTCAACAAATATATAATGAGCATGTGCTGTGTGCCCGGTCTTGCTCTGTGTGCTGGGGATATAACAGTGAACAAACCAAAATCCCTGCCTTTTTGGAACTTACATTCTAGTTTTGGAGGAGAGACAGTAAGCAAATAAACAAAGATGATTTCAGGGCATAAGTGGGATCAATCAGGATATGACCACTGGGGATGGGGTGGAATACTATCTCAGACAATGACCAGGGAAGGCCTCTATCAAGAAGTAACATGTGAGCAGTCTTGAGTATTTTGACAGGGGGCTGGATTTTCAGTGCAAAAATTGGGATAGTCCCAGGCAAACCAGAATAATCGACGGATCACCCTGGCACAAAATACCGCTGAGGGCCTGGCTGCCTGCCTTCAGCCACTTACCCAGGAATAGGTTTCTCTCACACCTTCTAAATCTCTTTTCCAGAAACACTTACTTTTTTGAGAAATTATTACAGCTTAGAACTTAATACTTTGTAATGTTATGAGAGGCTTCCCAGGAACCCACCCCCGACTCAGTTTAGGAATGATCTTGTCTTTGGGACTCCCAGACAGGTCAGGCCCCTTCCTGCAGCCCTCCAGCTTTTGGAGACCCATATTTGGATTTCCATTTGGGTGAAATCCTCCCGCTAGGGAAAGCTCATTTCCTCCCTCCTTCTGGCTCACACTTCCAGCCTGCAACCTTCCCTTACAATATCCCTTGGCAGACTCCTTCTGCACTCCCTCCTGGCTGGCTGTGCTTCCAACAAGTTCCACTCAATAGCAAACTACCTGTAATAAACCACAGAGTGGCAGATCCCTACCCAGTGGTATTCCCCCTCCTTTGGGCCTCAACAATTTGTGGCTGACCCCTTGGCACAGGTCCTAATTCTTCCCCATTCTAAATGGTCTAAACTACCTCTTTAATGGATTTCAAAAACGGTTCACTGGCTGACCTTGTTTTTTGTTTCATCTTCAATCAAATTCCTAAGCCATTAAGAGCTTCTCTTTTTCTGATACACTCTTTCCCACCTTCCCTCTCTCTGGCCTTCTCACCTTGCCTCTCCACCTCATCCAACAGATCTGAGTGTCCCTAGCACTGTAGAGCCAAACCCATAGGGTTCTGGTCCCAACTCTCCTCTCACCAACTATGTGGACATTATCATCTACCTCATTGGGATGTTAGGAGGATAAAAGAGTTAATTTACATTAAGCACCTAGAACAGTAGTTCACAGTAGGCCTTCATGTGGACATACTGAACAGATGAAATGTTGGCTCTTATTATTGATCCGGAGAGCTAAGGACCCTTTGTGCCCTGCTCCGAGACTAAGTGGGGGCCTTCTATGGTTTTATTTGGAGACAAAATACCCTTCTGCCCAGATGCCTCCCCTGCCAAATTTAGAATCCCTACAACTAGTATCTGTATTTAACAGAGCACATAGGGAGGAGGGGAAACATTGTAACAATTATCCCCTTCTTTTCCAGCAGAGTTTATCAGATGAAATGGAAAAAGAATACTAAGGACTAAAGCTGGATGGGAAGGACAGAATGTGTGGCTTGTTTGGAAGAGAAGGTGAGGCCCTATAAGGAGGAACATCATGAGGGCCCTGCGTCTGGAGAAAAACCAAAGCAGAGGGCATGCAGAACCCAAAGGGTGTGGAGAGAAGAGGTACAAAGACAAAATTCATCTAGGTTGACGGAACAAAGGCCTTTTCTAAATCAACACACCTCTCCTCTCCAGTTCTGCCCCAGTCAAGACCGGGCTGCTCACTCTTACTGCAGGCATCCTGGCCAAGAGAAAAAAGCCTGGATGTCCAAGCCAGCATAAACTCAAAGAAAATTCCAATTCTGCCATTTACTTATTGACAAAGTTAATTAACCTCTCTAAACCTCCTCTGTAAAAAACAACATAAAAACAAACAAACAAAAAACTCTCAAAGAGTCAAGTTGTGAGGATTACACGAGGTAAAGCCTGTGCAATGCCGGGTTACCGCTAGCTCCTACAGGTGCTCAAATCATTCAGCTTCGTCTAACCATTACCCCAGTGCAGGCCCTCAGTACACTCGGCTTTCTCAGCACAAACTCAGTCCATAACCTCTTGCACACTTTCATGTCTAGTTTTTGCATGTGATTTATCACATTTGATTCAATTCAACAAAGACTTTGTAGAATGCCAAGCACTAAACTGAGTGCTAGGGATACAACAGGATCAAGTCCCTTCCCTCCTAAACTTGTAGCCTACAGGTGATTAAATATGTCGTTCCCTCAGTAATGAGCACTCCAATAAAGGAAATACAAGGGCTGTCGGAACACACAGAGCTCTCATATCACATAACAAGTGTATTCGTAAAATCCATGTCACTTAGGCTGTGTCAAGACTCAGCCATCAAGTACATCCGCAATAGGAATCTGCACGGACATCGCAATGGAGTTAATTTTTATGTTGAAAGTAGTTCCAAAGTTGGCACTTAAGTGAAAACTACATAAACAATCGCCTTAAAAAACAACAACCATATTACCAATAAAATACAGTACACACAGTTTTTATGTATAACCATGCCTAGTTACGTGTAGGTAAATATGTAAAAATCTATAATAATAAAGAACATTTAATAAGGAAGAAATATGTAAAACATAATTCTAAACTTATTATATAGAAGAAACCATAAATTGAATTAGATTGCAAAATCAGTGTTCTTCATGTAAAAACTTTTGGTAAAAATGCATGTTTATTTCTTTTTTTTTTTAACCTTTATTTATTTTTGAGACAGAGAGAAACAGAGCATGAACGGGGGAGGGGCAGAGAGAGAGGGAGACACAGAATCCGAAGCAGGCTCCAGGCTCTGAACCATCAGCCCAGAGCCCGACGCGGGGCTTGAACTCACAGACCGCAAGATCGTGACCTGAGCTGAAGTCGGATGCTCAACCGACTGAGCCACCCAGACGCCCCTTAATGCATGTTTATTTCTGATAAATGAAGTCCTAAGGGGCCAGGGTACAGCTGCAATACAAAGCACATTCACACCCTTCAACCACCCTGGGCTTTTCTCAAAAAATATACATAAGGGCAATTGCCTCAAGAAATCATCCTTTGATTCTTGTAGGATCTGGCTGACTTTACAAAGTAAAGAAAGAAAACTAGCCCCAAACCTTATTAGCCTTATATCCTTGGACAAATGATAGAATCATAAACTCTCTAGGTTTTAAGAGAACTTAAAGATCACTAGCCCAACCTCTCATTTAGATATTTCAGTTTCTCCCAAGGGATCAAACAGCCTCTACTTAGATCATTCCAGGAGCTAGAAACCACCCATTCCACCTAGGAAAACCTCCAGCAAGAGGTAATTTAAACAATTACTTCAAAGGTTTAATACATCAAAATAATGTGTTGCATCAGGATCTTCCTGGTGTTGCTTCCCTTTAAAAATATTATGAAGAGGGCACCTGGGTGGCTCAGTTGGTTGAGCATCTGGCTTTTGACTTCAGCTCAGGTCATGATCTCAGTGTTCATGAGATCGAGCCCCACATCTGGCTCTGCACTGTCAGCACAGAGCCTGTTTGGGATTCTCTCTCTCTCTCTCTGCCCCTCCCCTGCTTGAGCTTTCTCTCTCTCTCTCTCTCTCTCTCTCTCTCTCTCTCTCTCTCAAAAATAAATAAATGTTAAAAAATATTATGAAGAATTTACTCTGCAATATCCTTAGTATATAAAAGGGTCACACAAACTGAGAAATCACTAAGATCTCAATAAATAAAAAGATAAGCAGATAATCACAACATTTGTATTAAAAGGTTCAGTCTAGCTCATTTAGTAGGCAAAAAAAATCACATCTTAATCCATTAAATAACAAAAGTTATGAAAATTATAATATGCAATATTAGCAAAGGAACAATGAAACACACTTAGAAACCGGTAGAAAAATTGTAGAGTGCAAAAAAAAAAAAATTGTAGAGTGCTACAAGTTCTATGTATTTCAATTTGACAATACTTGTTTGTCAAAGAATCAAAACCAAGAGCACCTGAGGGGTTTTTTTTTGTTTTTTGTTTTTTGTTTCATCCTAAATCATAGCTGAGCCAACAAATCTACCAGGCAAGAGAACACACACCAATGGAGACATTTGCAGAATAGTACCCTAAAGGAAAAGTCAGGGTTTTGTTCTGTTTTCTTTTCTAAGTGCTAGGAAGGAGGAACGCCAGGAGGTTACTCTAGTTAAGCACCAAAACTAGCACTCTGGGTAGGCAGTTGGTTTCAACAAGTGCCATTACTCACTCCTCAGAAGAGTCTTCAGGCAGGTCCTGAGATGGGGCCTGAGTTGAGGGGGGAGGTCCCTTAGAGTTCAAGGTCCTTTATTAGCCTCAGCTGCTTAGAACCAGTTGGATGAAAGATCATTTTAGTTTTAATATTTCCTAGGCAAGTTTTGCTGTAAACCAGATTTTTTTCCTTGCGTCCATTCCTTCAACACTGCACATTAACCAACTCCATGCTGGATGCCAGCAATACGGCAATAAAGAAGGTCCAGTCCCTGCATTCATGGAAATCGCCAGTTGGCAATGTGACCTCATCATGAAAATGTTTATGTTATTGGAGCGAAAAATGCCACTTTAGGAAATGGATGCTAAGGAGATAATAAATAAAATGGTCAAATATTTATACACAAAGATACTCATTAGAGTGTTGCTTAGTCAAAAAATGGAAACAACCTAAACTTCTAACAATGTTGAAAAAATATAATACATTCATAACTTGACCAATAAAGGTTTAAGGACATGGGAAAATGTGTATGATATAACATTAAGCAAGGTAAATAATATAACACAAATTGTGGTCCCAATTGTATTGAAATGAGTTTTTTTAATATGTAGGAAAATATACCTGAAATGCTAACATTATCGGTGTGTGTGTGATTATAAAGGTTTTTTCTTTATATTTTATTTGTTTTTACAAAATTATGTATTAATTTTATAATCTAGAAAGACTTTGGCAAGCCCCCATCCCCTCCAAAACAACAAAAAATCAAGACAAAAACAAAGTAGGCAAACTGGTGTGTGCTCTCTACAAGTGGCTTAGCTCTGTGTTTGTAGTCAAGATCCTGTAACCAAGTGTTCTGCGTCTAAAGGCAAAATTTCCATGAGAATTAACTCATTTTTGTTCCTACTGACTCTATAGAAACAGTGTTCTCCATGGTTTACCCCAGATGAGCAAACAAGAGTGACACAGATTTTTCTGAAGTGGACAATGTCTCTCTCTTCTCACCCCTGATATTGTATGACCAAGGAAAAGAATCCCGCCTCTCATTTCTATGGGCCATGGTAGTTAAGGAAACTCCTTCGAATACATTCTCCTCTTGAACCTCATAGCAACCCGAAGTGCGAGGAAGCTCAATGATGTCAGTCACACTGCCCACAGTCACTGGCAATGACCAAAGCCTCAAGATTCAGAGGTGGGCCTAGTGCTCGGGGGTCCGGCCCTTGTGCACCGCACCAGCAGGACCCTCATCCATGGCAGGCATCCAAGGACACCCTCGGTGTATTTGAGGAGGACTAGCCAGTTATTCAGCGAACACTGGTCTTACTGTAAGCTCAGCTGTGTCCATTTAAAGCCTACCAAAAAGGTAACAGCTGTGTAGACAGCGGGACAATTTCACCTATTAATATAAACTCTCCCTCCCCCAGAGCACTCCCCCTCACTCCCAGGACCCCTTTTTCCCTCTTTAACTGGTCTTCCCAGTGAACACAGGAGAACAGAAGACGATGCTAAAATAGGCTATTCCAGCAATAAAATTTATTTACCCAAGAACTAAGCACTTCTACGTCTAAGGTACAGTCAACTGTTTTCTTACCAAAGGATAAAATATCTAAACATACACTTTGATTTCCTCATCTGTCAAATGGATTGAACAGTGCCTGCCCTTCCTATCTTTCCCATGTCACGGGGTTGTTTTAGGGATCAGATGAAACAAAGAGAGTGCGAGAGCGCCCGTAGACTACTAGATGGCTCTTTGCTTAGGTAAGATGCTGTTAAGTGCAAACCCAGAGGCCGGGCCTCCGGCCTCAGTGGACTCCCCCAGGAGCAAGGAGAGGCTAAGCCCTGCGCCCATGCGAACCTAACGTGATTCTGGCGGCCCCTGCCTAGCAGAAACTGCCGGGCGCCCTCGCTGCGGATCAAAGATCACAGCCCCGCAGCGGCCATAAAGCCATAAAGAAGATCAAAATCGGCACCCAGCGGCCAGCCCGGGGGTGAAGTCTTCGGCGGGCGCGCGGCGCGGCCCCGCGCAGCTGCCCGCGAAGAACCACAAGGGCGCGCGGGCGGCGCGGGCTTGGCCCCTCCTTCTCCCTCCCCCCCCCACCCCGCCCCCGCCAGGCCCGGCCCGGCTCGGCTCGCAGCTCACGTAGCGAGAGCGTGAGTCAGCGCGCTCGGCCGCACCCCTAAGCCCGGGGAGGGTTCCCTGGAACCGCGCCGGCCAGCCGCACGTCCCGCCGCCCAGCTCCGCGGGCCGATCCGCCGAGCTGTTCTCCGCGTGGGCGGCCGAGGCGGAGCGAGGGGCCCCGGGGGTAGCCGTCGGGAAAGCCACGCGGCCGTGGGGTACGCCTTTCCTCCGCCGAGCGCCCCCTCGGCGCTGGCCTGGCGGGAAGGAGGGGCGGCAGGGTGAAGGGAAGGACAGAGCCTTGGACGGTGGTCCTTCCGCAGCGGGAACTCGACCTTCTTGTCCCTGTGTGCTTTCCTCTGAGCCGCACACTCGCCTGCTCACGTTTGGCCCGACTCGCTTGTTCCTCCCCGCCTGGGCTGTGGGGCCCAGCTGCGGGGGCTCCTGCCGGGGCAGACTGGGGGAGGGGGCCTGGGGTGAATACATTAGGGGGGAGGGGGAAGTCCCTTATCAACCTAATCGCACCGGCAGCCGGGGTTTAGTGGAGACGGCCTGCATTTCCTCAAATCTGCACCTGTTTAGTTACAACCACCAACTTTATAAGAGGAAATTGCCTACGTGCCTGACGGCTGAAGGACAGAATTAGAAGTACTCTTGACTGAACGTGTGAACACAGCAGTGCCTCCTGTTCAGCCCTAGACCTACAGGGTTGCAAAACTGGGCCTCCTGAGGGCAGAAAAAAGTCAAGTCCTCCTTTGCCCTTTGGTAAAATATTCTCTCCCAAATAGGGCAAGTTATAAAGCTTTCCTGTTGCTGGATCTGTGATGTGCCTTTGTCATCTTTGAAAGCCTGTAAGCCATGGGGTAGCCATGTTATGGGGAGAGGGCAGGAGAAAGGATGCTTATGAGGGGACAGAGCTAGATGGGGAAGAGAAAGAGGAAATGTGAATTAGGAAAGGAGCACTGAACAAAGAGTAAAATGATAAACACAATATTATTGAGCCCCTAAGGGAGGTGAGGCATGCTTGGGCACTGGAATGCAAAATAAGCGGCCCCCCATGGTCCCTACTCTCCAGGGTACAGTTGAGAGTGAACATCAACCGAGTAGAGAGTGAAACATAAGGGAGAATTAGTGTAATGGTTCAACACCCGCACTCGGAGCCTGGCCATCCGAGTTCCCATGCCAGCTCTGCAACTTTCGGAGCCAACAGATGGCTTCAACGCCCTTCACCGTCCTTGTTTGAGAAATGAGAATGGTAAAAACAATACTTTTTAGGACTTTGCGGAGAACTAAATACATTAATACAAGCAAAGCACTTGAACAATGCCCTGGGTTCACTAGGCACTCAATAAATATTGTTTACAAAAAAAAAAGAAAAGAAAATGAAGGAAGGAGACACCAGCAAGGTACAGCAAGGTACACCGAGTATGTACTGCAGAACTCCAGAAGTTACATACACAGAAATGGGAATGGAACTTTCCAGGGCTCTGCAATGTGGGAGTCCTGAGTATATCTATGTTAATATTGTTCATAATAGCAAGAAACTGAAAATTTAAGTGCACTTATTTATAAAACGTACATTCATACATTGGAGTAATATGAGAGCCATTAAAAGGATTCCATCACATCTATGTGTGTCAAAATGGGTAAATCTCAAAAATATATTGACTGAAAAACAGTTGAGTTGCAAAATAATGCACGCAGCGTGATCCCACTTCTATAAAGCATGCCCACACAAAAAGTCCATATATATAATATTTATGTGAATTTTTTAATGCTGGAAGAAAACACACCAAACTTACATGTAAGTGAGCTATGGAACGTCACACAGTAAGTGAACAGTAAAGATAGAAATGGAAGCATATTCAACTCCCATCTATGAATGCCTGCTCTTCTCCTGAGCCTCTGCTGAGGACACTTTGGTGGATGTCACCCTCTCTAGAAGCAGCTCGATGTAATGGTCAAGAATCCAGCCTTTGTAATCACTCAGATGGAGGCTCAGGTTTGCCAACAGCTACAATTTGGGGCAAGCTACTCAACTTCTCTGAGCCTGTTTTCTCTTTTCTGAAAGGAGGAGAACAATGGCGCTGGGGGTGGGGGGGGGAGGTACAGAATGGGAGCCCTCCATCAGTTGTGGCTAGATGTGGATCAGGAAGAGAAGTCTTCTTTCTTCTCTTGTGGCTGTCCTTTACCCTAGTAAAGGGTTAAATAGCTGTGTAGAAAAAGGATGAAAGCCTTTTGCCTCAGTCACGTGGGACTGAACTTGATATTGACATTCTAAGAGAGTTTTCAGGCCTAGGAACAGTTGTTTGAAGAATGCCCATCCCCCCCCTTAAAGAACCCGTTGTTTTTGTTCCTTAATAGCCAGAATTATCCACTCAAAGCCCCCATCTCCAAACAGGATGCTCTTACATTTGAAAAATCAGTGGACACCAGTGCCTTCTGAAGGAAGCAGACAGAATTTGTGGTTAAATGAAACACACTAAGAATTCCTTCTTTCTCCCTTGGTTGCTCTCTCTCCCTGGCACCCATAAACAAAAGCGTCTAAGGGATTTTTAATTCTGCCGTGCTGAATATCTATGATTTAAACCTGATTCCCACCTGCTCCTTTAGAACGGGTTGCACAAAATGTCGTTCAGTCCAACCAGCCCTGGGGAGGGGTAAGCACGTACTGCTGGATGGTGGGACGTGCAGAACGTCAGGGGAGCATAACCAAGCAGAGTAAAGCATGTGCTGTGACTAATAAAGGGCGACCTGGGGTGTGGCTGTCATGAGAGAAGTCACCTCCCCGCAGGGCCCCAGTACCTAAGAAAGTTTGGGAAAACAGCGACTGATTCCCAGGCAGTATTTACCCAGCCAGAGTGAATGTGGCTTTAGTTATCACATTCACACTTTTTGAAGCTGCCCTCCTGTGTTTGTTCAGGAAGGGGGTGCTGCCACAGGAAGCCTAAATGATCTCTTTGGGTAAGCCCCATATCTAGGAAGCCAGCAGCCCAGCCCACAGCAAGACAGAGAAGCCTCCACCCTCAGCCCTGGCCTGAGCAGAGATGCCCAAACATTTCCCCAGGCATCCCACCCCAGCACCCCTCCCTGTCTTTTGACCAGGGTTTGGCTGGGTTATGTAGGAAGCCTCCTGGCACAAGATAACATCATTGGCATAAGCGACCTTTCCTGCATGTTCCAGGACAGCTCTGGCCCCTACACCAAATGCAGTTTCTATTATTTTTCAGAGTATTCGTGGTAGGGATTGCATTTTTTTGTTTTTGTGTGTTTGCTTGTTTTTTTGTTGTTGTTTTGCTGGTATAGATGTAACACATGTAAGTTGCAAAAAGAAACCAAAGTGAAACAGAAACATATGAAGAAGAAAATACCAACCACCCCTGTTCAAATTCACGTCTCTTTAGAACCTGTGAAAGTGACCTGTGAATGGAAATTGGGTCGTTGTAATATAATCAAGAAGAAGCTATACTGGACTAGGGTGGGCCTTAAATATAATATGTCTTGTGCTTTGATAAGAATAGGGAATTTGGCCATGACACACAGGGGGAATGCCATGTGATGACAGAAGCAGAGGCTGGAGTGTTGCAGCTGCAAACCAAGGATTGTTGGCTACCACCAGAAGCCACGAGGAGAAAAGGAAAGATCTTTCCCAAGAGTCTTCAGAGAGAACACGGTCCTGCTGACCTTGATGTCAGACTTCTGGCCTCCAGGACTATGAGACAATACATTTCTGTTGTTCTAAGCCACCCAGTTTGTGGTACTCTGTTATGGCAGCCCTAGAAAACTCATACAACCCCAAAACCCATCACACCCAGAGATAAAGAGTATTCATATTTTAATGTATGCCCTTTGATTCTTTCTATAGTCAAATTTGTCTTATGAAATAGATGGCCAATCTGTCTGTGGGAAAATTCCAGCTATACATCTCCTAATTGACTTCAGGCATCCATTGCTTTTTCAAATGACTAAGCAGCTGGGATATTACTGCAGAATATCCCCAGACTCATCCCTCCAGAGCCTAAGGCCCTAGAAAGGTCCGATATCACCTCCAGGTGACTGTCTAAGTCATTCTGGGAAGGACTGTGCTAGCTGATCTGACTGGCAGACATAGCCAGTAGGGTCTCTGTACCAATCACACTCTCTACCCCTGTGTTCCAGGGCACTGAGAGCTTCAACCTGAAACACTCTTCACCCGAACTCTCCCCAGGTCCCGAGGAGAAAACTGACTACAGACCAAATTTCTTTACCTGGAAGACCAGCTGCTGTAGTTCTCAAACACCAGCCATGGGCCCAGTCACGCATACTAGAAAAGTACCCTAAGCAAAGGTTTTGGCTCCTCCTCTCCTTTTCATTACCACAAACATCTTCCCAAAATCTAAGTAAAATTCAAGTTCTGAAAACTTTCCCTGTGTACCATTTCATAAATCCATCCTCTTTCTACAGATACCCTAGCTGAGGCTTCAGATCAAGGTCAATATCAACAGTGATAAATCACGTTGATAGTATGTACCCTTGATAGGATGTGCCAAAAATTACACAATTTGCCTCTGTTAATCTTGTAACCAAGAACCAAACCCTAGCTAATTGTTAGGAAAAACGTCAGGCATACCCAAGGTGAGAGACATTCTACAAAACACCCAAACAGTACTCCTCAAAACTGTCAAGATCGTCAAAAACAAGGGAAGTTTGAGAAATTGTAATAGCCAAAACGAATCTAAGGAGACATGATGATTAAATATAATGTGGCATCCTGGGTAGATCCTGGAACAGGAAAAAAAAAAAAAGGACATTATATAAACACTAATGTAATCTGGATCAAATATGGTCTTTAGTAAAGAATAATGGATCAATAATGGATCAATATGGGCTTATTAATTGTAATAAATATGCCATACAAATGAATATGTTAATAATAGGGGAAACTAGGTGGGGTGCTATATGGGAACTCTTTGGACTATCTTTGTAATTTTTTTCTAAGTCTAAAATCATGCTAAAAAATAAGTTTATTTTAAAAAAGAATAAAGAAAAGGAAATTTTGCGGGGCACCTGGGTGGCTCAATCGGTTAAGCCTCTGTCTCTTGGTTTTCAGCTTAGGTCATGATCTCACGGTTTCGTGAGTTCAAGCCCCACGTCGGGCTCTGCGCTGACAGTGTGGAGGCTGCTTGGGATTCTCTTTCCCTTTCTCTGTCTGCCCTTCTCCTGCTCACGTGTTGTCTCTATCTCTCCCAATATAAATAAATAAACTTGAAAAAAAAAAAAGGGAAATTGTGTGCATAGGGCAAGGAGCTGCCTGTGGGTGAAGGTAAGGGTGAGGATGAATTATCAGGAGTATTATATCCCCTCCTGTCCTGAAAAACCAAAACACCATTAATCCCACCCACTCCTACCTTCCAAACGCCAACAAGGGTGTCTAGAATTCAAAGAATTCATGGCTTTTCCAACAAAAGGTTTTATTTCAGAAAAGTAAAAACAATCAACAACATATAGGGTACTTGTTTACTACATTAAAACTGATAATAATATGGTCCTAAATTTTTCTTACCACTTTATTTACCACTACCCACCCTGCATAAATCCCATATTTTAGTCAAACTGTTCTAGACTGGTAGTTCCCAAACTTTGTTATGCATCCAAATCATCTGGCAGGCCTACTGAATAGAGATTTCTGAGTTCCACCCCTAGAGTTTTTTAGTCATTAGGTCCAGAGTGGGGCCTGAGAATTTTCTTTTTTTTATTTTTAATTTTTTTTTCAACGTTTTTATTTATTTTGGGGACAGAGAGAGACAGAGCATGAACAGGGGAGGGGCAGAGAGAGAGAGGGAGACACAGAATCAGAAACAGGCTCCAGGCTCTGAGCCATCAGCCCAGAGCCCCACACGGGGCTCGAACTCCCGGACCGCGAGATCGTGACCTGGCTGAAGTCGGACGCTTAACCGACTGCGCCACCCAGGTGCCCCATGAGAATTTTCTTTTTTTAAAAAATATTTTATTTATTTTTTGAGAGAGAGCATAAGCAGGGAGGGGCAGAGAAAGAGATGGGGACAGAGGATCTGAAGCTGGCTCTGCACCGACAGGCTGGCAGCAGCGAGCCTGACATGGGGCTCGAACTCATGAAACGAACTATGAGATCATGACCTGAACTGAAGTAGGACACTCAACTGACTGAGCCACTCAGGCGCCCCAAGAATTTTCATTTCTAACTAGTTTCTAGGTGATGTTGATGCTGCTGGTCTGGGGACTACAGTTAGAGAACTAATGGTGTAGAATTATCTTCTTTATCTACACAACATTTTTCCTTCTTATAATGGTGCCTTTGCACATTTAGAGTACTATCTGGAAGGCAATCAACATATTTAGTACTAGACATGCCAAGAGATTTTTAGGCTACAACGGTGAACCAAAAACAACAACAACAACAACAAAACAAAAAACAACTGAGGTTCCTATCCTCCTGGAACTTACATTCTAGGAGTCAGACAGGCAATCAAGCAATCATTAAGAGAATTATAGTCTATGGATAGTGCTCTGAAGGAAATAAACAGGGTTATACGACAACAACTAATTAAGAGTAGGAAGTATATGAACATATCTTGGATACCTTATCACCATCCATTCTTCCCATTTTCCATGCTTACACTTATCATGAATTTTTCAGCAACATTGGGTGGATGGGATTGACCCCATCCATAGCTCATAAGTGGACTCTAACTGGCTTAAACCAATTAGCACAGCAATCTTCCTGGCCTCAATGGTGTGATAGATGCTGTGGTGCCCAGTTCAGATGTCCTTTGCCAGGCAGCACACATATCCCCCAGGTGCTGTATTGACTGCTAAAGGCACACACCTGCCCTTTGTCTCCAGAGAATTGATTGCCCTGGCTGATGGGATCTGCCCAACCTGGGACCAGTCCTCAGCCAACAACTGACTGATACATAGACACAAAAAGCTACATTACCCTTGGGGTGCCTGGATGGCTCAGTGGGTTAAGTGATCAACTTCAACTCAGGTCATGATCTCATGGTTCATGGGTCTGAGCCCCACACAGGGCTCTGTGCTAACAGTTCAGGGCCTGAAGCTTCAGGTTCTGTGTCTCCCTCTGTCTCTGCCTGCCCCACCCCCCCTTTGATACTCTGTCCCTCTCTCTCAAAAATAAACAAACACTAAAAAAAAAAAAAAGCTACATTATCCTTGCATTGTGGTTTATGGTCCCTCTGTGCATCATGCCAAGGCTAGAATTGACCTGAGATTCTTAATTCTTCAGTATCTTTCCCTTCCTTATCCTGTTCCACTCTCTCCCTCACAAATATGTGAGGAAGGAAGGAAGGAAGGACTTTAATAGTCATCATACTGCACATTAGGTCTCCAAAACTTAATCACCTTATAACAAAGTTTGTATTCTGACCAGCATTTCCCCACTTCTCCCACCCTCCAGCCCCAGATAACCAGCACTCTACTCCCTGTCTCTCTGAGTCTGACTTACTTAGATTCTACATCTAAGTGAGATCATGCAGTATTTGTCTTTGTCTGGTTTATTTCATTCAGTAGAACATCCTCCAAAATCATCTATGTTGTCGCAAATGGCAAGATGTCCTTTTTTTAAAATGTAATTTTTATTTTAAAGATTTTACTTTTTTTTTAAGTAATATTTACATCTATATCAAGAGCTCATCTTTACATGAGATCAAGAGCCACATGCTCCATTGACTGAGCCAGCCAGGTGCCCCCAGATGTCCTTCTTTTTTAAGACTGAATAATAGTCTACATCTTCTTTATCCATTCATCCACTGACAGATATGTAGACTGTTTCCATACGTTGGCTACCTGAATGACACTGCAATGAACATGGGAGTGCAGGTACCTTTTCAAGATAGTGATTTCATTCCCTTTGGATATATACACAGAATTAGGATTGCTGGCTTATATGGTAGTTCTTCTTTTAATTTTTTGAGGAAACTCTGTACAGTTTTCCATAATGACTATATAAATTTACACTCTCACCAACTATGTTTAAGTGTTCTCTTTTCTCCACATGCTCAACACCATTTGTTATCTTTTTACTTTTATAATAGCCATCCTAACAGGTGCAACATGATATCTCATTGTGGTTTTGATTTGTATTTCCATGATGATTAGTGATGTTGAGCTTCTTTTCATGTACCTGTTGTCCGTTTGTATGTCTTTTGGAAAAATGCCTGTTCAGGTCCTTTGACCAGTTTTTAGTCAGGTTATTTGTTTTGTTGTTGTTGTTGTTGTTGTTTCCTGCTGAGTTGTTTGAATTCCTTACATATTTTGGATATTAACCTCTTAGCAGATACATGATTTGCAAATATTTCCCCCAATTCTGTAAGTTGCCTTTTCATTTCATTGATTGTTTCCCTTGCTGTGCAGAAACTTTTTAGTTTAATGTAGTCCCACTTGTTTATTTTTGCTTTAGTTGCCTGTGCTTTTGGTGTCAAATCGAAAAAAAATCATTGCCAAAATAAATGCTAAGGGGTTTCCTCCCATGTTCTCTTCTAGGAGTTTTATACTTCTAGATCTCACATTGATGTTTTTAATCCATTTGAATTAATTTTTGTGTATGGTGTTAGAAAATGGTCCAGTTTCATTCTTTTGCATGTGTGTATTCAGTCTTCCTGACACAATTAACTGTAGAGACTATCCTCTCCCTATTGTGTATTCTTAGCACCTTTGTTGAAGATTAGTTGACTGTGTATGAGTGGGTTTATTTCTGGGCTCTTGATTCTCTTCAATTAATCTATGTATCTGTTTTTATGCCTGTACCATGCTGGATTCTTTTTAATTTTTTTAAATTGTTTTTAGTGTTTACTTATTTTTTAGAGAGAGAGAGAGAACATACAAGCAGGGGAGGGGCAGATAGAGACAGAGACACAGAATCTGAAGCAGGCACCAGGCTCAGCGCTGTCAGCACAGAGCCTGACACGAGGCTCTAACTCACAAGCCATAAGATCATGACTTGAGCCCAAGTCAGACACTTAACTAAGCCACCCAGATGCCCCATACCATGCTGTTTTGATAACTACAATTTGTAACATAATTTGAACTCAGGAAGTATGATGCCTCTAGCTTTGTTTTTCTTGCCCAAGATTGCTTTAACTATTTGGATTTTTTTTTTATGGCTTCATATAAATTTTACAATTCTTTCTCATATTTTTGTGAAAAAATGCCATTAAAATTTTGGTAGAAATTACATTGAATCTGTAGACCACTTGGGTTGTATGAACATTTTAACAAAATTGATATTTGCAATGCATGAAAATGGGATAACTTCCCATTCATTGTGTCTTCTTTGATTTCTTTCATCAGTGTTTTATAGTTTTCAGTGTACAGATCCTTCACCTTCTTGGTTAAACTTATCCCTAAGTATGTTATTCTTTTTGATGTTATTATAAATGGGATTGTCTTCTTAATGTATTTTTAAGATAGTTTATGGTTGCTGTATAGAATGTAACTGATTTTTCTATGTTTTTATATCTTGCAGCTTTACTGAATTTGTTAGTTTTAACAGTTTTTTGATGGAGTCTCTAGAGTCTTCTATATACAAGATTATGTCACCTGCAAACAGTGGCAATTTTACTTCTTCCTTTCTGATTGGATGCTCTTTCTTTCTTTTTCTTTTTTTTCCTAACTGCTCTAAGACTTTGAATACTATTTTAAATACAAGTGGCAAGAGTGGGCATCCTTGTCTTGTTTCTGATTTTAGAAAGCTTCCAGCTTTTCACTGTTGAATACATTAGCTGTTGGCTTGTCATATATGGCCTTTATTATGTTTAGATACATTACCTTACACCTAATACATTGACAGCTTTTATCATGGAAGGATGCTCAATTTTGTCAAATGCTTTTCCTCCATCTATTGAGATGATCATATCATTTTTATCCTTTACGTTAATATCACATTTATTGATTTGCATATGTTGAACCATCCTTGCATCCCAGAGATAAATCCTACTTATCAGGGCATGTGATTCTTTTAATGTGTTGTTGATTTGGTTTGCTAGTATTTTGATGAGGATTTTTACATCTATGCTAATCAGGTATATTGGCCTATAGTTTTCTTGTCATGTCTTTGTCTGTCTATCCAAGTAAAGCTGGCTTGTGAAATGTTTGGAAATATTCCGTTCTCTTCAGTTTTTTTTTTTTTTGGAGAAGTTTGAAAAAGACTGGTATTAATTTTTTTTTTTTTAATGTTTGATAGAATTCACCAGTAAACCCCTGTGGTCTTGAGTTTTTCTTCGTTGGGAGATTTTTGATTACTGATTCACTCTCCTAACTCATTACTAATCTGTTCAGATTTTCTACTTCTTCATGATTCAGTCTTAATAGGTTGTCTATTTCTAGGAATGTATCCATTTCCTCTAGGTTATCTTATGGCTTTGTTGGTGTATAATGCTTGCAGTAATCTCTAACAATCCTTTGCATTTCTGTAGCAAAAACTGTAATGTTTCTGCTTTTTTTTTCTGATTTAAGTCTTCTCTCTCTTTTTTGTTTAGTCTAGCTAAAGATTTGTCAACTTTGTTCCTCTTTTCAAGAAAAACAACTCTTAGTTTTGTTCTTTTCTATTGTTTTCTATTGTTTTTTTTCTTTTGTATTGTTTTTCTAGTCTCTATTTCATTTCTAATCGGATCTTTGTTATTTCTGCTGCTAACTTAAGGCTTAGTTTGTTCTTTTCTTCCCCCTAGTTCCCTGAAGTTATTTAAGATCTTTCTTTTTTCTTAATTTGGTGTTTATCACTATAAACTTACCTCTTAGAAATGCTTTTACTGCTTCCCTCAAGTTTTGGTATGTTGTATTTCCATTTTCATTTATTTCAAGATTTTTTTATTTCCCATTTGATGGCTTCTTTGATACATTGGTTGTTCAGGAGTATGCTCTTTAATTTCCACATATTTGTGAATTTCCTTTATTAGTGGTTGCTAGTTTCTTACATGGTCAGAAGATACTTGACACTTTATAGGTATTTCTTATAGAGCACTTACACATGCATCAGACTCTGCTTTTGGAAAAATGGCCTAAGATAAACGAGCACAAGACCCATATAAGGACCATCAGAGTCAAGTTGTGTTTATCTTAGTACCCAGATGTTACATGAGTTGTTGACAGCCATTGGAAAGAAGAGAAGAATCAAGCCAACACTAAGGAAGCAGGGTGAAAAATAGAAGACAAATCTTGGTCATTTAGTTTAAACTATGGCTATGGTGTATTCTTAAGCCAGATCTATGACTGGTGATAGATAGATAGATAGGTAGGTAGGTAGGTAGATAGATAGATAGATAGATAGATAGATAGATGAGACAATAAATTACATTTTTATAATATAAGTCAATTAAGCTAGAATTACTGCAAGAAAAATTATCCCTAGTGATACACTGAGGTCATCAAAGAAGGGGACTCTAAAAAGACATTTAGAATGACATTTAAAGCATGGGAAAGAGACAATCGTGCAAAGAGGCAGAAAAAGGAAAGGAGAAAATAACTACTGCAGAGACCACTTAGTGGGAATTTAGCAACTGGAGCAACTTAGAGGAGGCCAATGTGAGCAAGGTGGAAAAAGGTAGGACACAAGATTGGGAAGATGAGTAGAGACATCATAGGTCTTATGCAGGAAAGGTGAGTGGAACTCTAGTCAGCAAACCCTTACTCAAAGAAAAGACCTTCTCTTAACATCAAAAGATTGATCAATACTTCTTACTCAATAGTCTCCGGAGGCAAGGGAAACAAAAGCAAAAATGAACTATTGGGCCCTCATCAAGATAAAAAGCTTCTGCACAGCAAAGGAAACAATCAGCAAAACTAAGAGGCAACCAACAGAATAGGAGAAGATATTTGCAAATGGCATATCAGATAAAGGGCTAGTATCCAAAATCTATGAAGAACTTATCAAGCTCAACACCCGGAAAAACAAATAATCCAGTGAAGAAATGGACAAAAGACATGAATAGACACTTTTCCAAAAAAGACATCCATATGGCTAACAGACACATGAAAAAATGCTCAGCACCACTCATCATCAGGGAAATACAAATCAAAACCTCCATGAGATACCACCTCACATCTGTCAGAATGGGTAACATTAACAACTCAGGCAACAACAGATGTTGGCGAGGATGCAGAGAAAGAGGATCTCTTTTGCACTGCTAATGGGAATCAAACTGGTGCATCTGCTGTAGAAAACTGTATGGAGGTTCCTCAAAAAAGTAAAAATAGAACTACCCTATGACCCAGCAATTGCACTACTAGGTATTTATCCAAGGGATACAGGTATGCTGTTTCGAAGGGGCACATGCACCCCAATATTTATAGCAGTGCTATTGGCAATAGCCAAAGTATGGTAAGAGCCCAAATGTCGATGAACGGATAAAAAAGATGTGGTATATATATACAATGGAGTATTACTTGGCAATCAAAAAGAGGGTGGGAGGGATGGGCTAAATGGGTAAAGGGCATTAAAGAAGACACTTTGTTGGGATGAGCACTGGGTGTTATACATAGGGGATGAATCACTGGAATCTACTCTTGAAATCATTATTGCACTATATGCTGACTAACTTGGATGTAAATTAAAATATAAATATTTTTTTTAAAAAGGACTGATGAATGATTTTACATTTAGAGAGTTTAGGTGAAAATTTTATGTTGAAAGTAAATATGACTCATTTTTTATGATTCCCCATTTTAAAGTTTTCAATTAAGCAACTACCCATTGCAGACCTCATCAGTTCAGAGCATTGTTACTCTATCCTATCATATGCATGTACTATAATCTATTTAACCTTATTGATTGTTGCCAGTGTTTCATTTAATTAACAGTGCTGCAGTGAATGACCTTGTACATACACATTTGCAGTTATTGGAGTAAACCTGTAATTTTATAAACATACAATTTCTGAATCACAAAGAAGCCACATTCCCATTTTAAATAAATGTTGCCAATTTATTTCTAAAATTATACACTAATTTATACTCCATTTACAACAAAACTTACTGGACATTTTGTCAATTAAAAAAATACATTTTCCAATGAGATAGGCCAAAAAAAATGCTTTCATTTACATTTCTTTAATTATTGAAGTGTATTTTTATTTGCATTCATAATTTTTCTCTTATAAATACACAATTCATGTCTCTTTAAACTTCTGTTCAGTTATCTTTTTATAGACTTGTAAAATTTCTTTGGATATTATAAATATCAGCCCTTTATTTTCCATATGTGATTTAAATATTTTTCCCATTGTCATTGGTCTTTGACTTTGTTTATGGTGTGTTTTAGATTTTTATGTAGTGAAAATCACTCTTTTAAAAATGCCTTTAGGTTATTTTTTCATGCTTGGAAAAGACTTTATGGCATACCTTAGAGATAATGTAGGTTCAGTTCCAGACCACTGCAATAAAGCAAATATCACAACAAAGTGAGTCAAATGAATATTTTGGTTTTTCAGTAAAATTTAGGTTTATACTACACTGTAGTCTACTAAGTATGCAATAGCATTATGCTTAAAAAAACAATGTACATACCTTAATTTATAAATAATTTCTTAAAAAATTAAGTACATAAGAAATACTTTCTTGCTAAAAAATGCTAACCATCATCTGAGCTTTCAGTGAGTTTTAATCTTTTTGCTGGTGGAGGGTCTTTCCTCCATGTTGGTGACTGCTGACTGCTGACTGTTCAGGTTGCTGAAGGATGGGGTGGCTGTGGCAATTTCTTTTTTTTAATTTTCAAAAACTACTTAAAAATATGGAACGCTTCACAAATGTGCATGTCGTCCTTACGCAGGGGCCATGCTGATCTTCTCTGTATCTTTCCAATTTTAGTATATGTGCTGCCAGAGCAAGCACTGGCTGTGGCAATTTCTTAAAATAATACAATAATGAAGTTTGCCGCTTGGTTGACCCTTCCTCTCCAACGATTTCTCCATAACATTCAATGCTGCCTGGTTGCATTTTACTCACAGAACTTCTTTCAAAATTAGAGTTCTCTCAAACCCTGCTGCTGTTTTATCAACCAAGTTCTAAATCCTTGGTTGTTGTTGTTTCCACAATCTTCACAGTATCTTCAGCAGAAGATTCTACCTCAAGAAACCACTTTCTTTGCTCCTCCACAAGCAACAACTCCTCACTTGTTAACGTTGTATCACGAGATTACATCTGCAGTTACTCCTTCCACTGAAGTCTTGAACCCCTCAAAGTTATCCATGAGGGTTAGAATCGACTCTTCCAAATTCCTGTTAATGTTGATGTTTTGACCTTTTCCCATGAATCACAAATGGTGTCCAGAGTGGTAAATCCCTTCCAGAAGGTTTTACAATTTACTTTACCCAGATCCATCAGAGGAATCACTGTCTATGGCAGCTGTAGCCTGATGAAATGTATTTCTTAAATAATAAGACTTGAAAATCAAAATGACCCACAGGCTGCAAAATGGATGTTGTGTTAGCAGACATAAAACAACATTAATGTCGTACATCTCCATCAGAGCTCTTGGCTGACCAAGTAACTTGTCAATAAACAGTAGTCTTTTGAAAGGAATCTATTATTCTGAGCAGTAGGTCTCAACAATGGGCTTAAAATATTCAATAAGCCATGTTGTAAACAGATGTGCTGTCAACCAGGCTTTATTGTTATTTATAGAACATGGGCAAAAGAGATTTAGCGTAACTCTCAAGGGCCCCAAGATTTTCAGAATGGTAAATAAGCATTGGCTTCAACTTAACATCACCAACTGCATTAGCCCCTACCAAGAGAGTCAGCCTGTCCTTTAAAGCTTTAAATCCAGACATTGACTTCTCCTCTTTAGCTATGAAAGTCCTAACTGGACTCTTCTTCCAATAGAAGGCTGTTTCATCTACATTGCAAATCTATTGTTTGGTATAGCCACCTTCATTAATTATCTTAGCTATGTCTTCTGGAGAACTTGGTGCTTCATCCTGCACTTTGATGTTGTAGAGATGGCTTCTTTCCTTAAACTTCATGAAGCAACTCTTCTCACTTCAGATTTTTCCTTTGCAATATATTCACCTCTCTCAGCCTCCACAGAGTTGAAGATTTGGCTGAAGGTAATGTTGTGGCTGGTTTGATCTTCTATCTAGACCACTCAGACTTTCTCTGTATCAGCAATAAGACTGTTTTGTCTTATTATTCATGAGTTCACTGGAGTCACACTTCTAGTTTCTTCCAAGAACTTTTACTTTGTACTCACAACTTGTCCCATCTGGCATAAGAGACCTAGCTTTCAGCCTATCGTGGTCTTTGACATGCCTTCCTCACTAAGCTTAATCATTTCTAGCTTTTGATTTAAAGTAAGACATGTGCGACTCTCCCCTTCACTTAAACCCTCAGAGGCCTTTGTAGGGTTATTAATTGGCCTAATTTCAATATTGTTATGTCTCAGGGAGTAGAGGCCAGAGGAGAGGGGGAGAGATGGAGGAAGGCTGGTTGCTGAAGCAGTCAGAACACACACAACATTTATTAATTTAAGTGTGCCATCATATATGAGTGTGATCCATGGCACTCCAAAATATTTACAATAGTAACATCAAAGATCACTGATCACAAATTACTATAATAAGTATAATAATGAAAAATTTGAAACATTGCGAGAATTACTGAAATGTGACACAGAGATTTGTAGTGAGAAAATGCTATTGGAAAAATGGTGCCGGTGCCCTTGCTCAAACCAGAGTGGCCACAAACCTTCAATTTTTATTTGTAAAATTTTTTAACTTAGTACTCTGCACTGACAGCAGTAAGCCTGATGCGGGGCTCAAACTCACAAACTGCAAGATCATCACCTGAGCTGAAGTCAGATGCTCAACCAGCTGAGCCACTCAGGTACCCCCAAACTTCAATTTTAAAACACAGCATCTACAAAGCACAATCCAGCAATAAAACAAGGCTGCCTGTACTTAAAATTAGAAAGCCTCTCACCTGTGTTTTCTGTAATTCATTTATGGTTTCTTTACATTTATATCCATTTAGAATTAATTTTGTGTAAGGACTGTGGTAAGGATTCAGTTTAACTCATTTTCCAGAAGACTTGCCAGTTGTCCCACAATAATTTATTAAATATTTTGTATTTTCCTTACCAATTCAAAATGAGATGATCAAATTTTATTTATTTTTATGTTTGAGTATATTTCTATGCTCACTATTCAATTTCATTAATGTATCTATTCTTACATCAGTACCAAACTATTTTAATTATTGCACCAAAACTACTTGCCTTATACCTGCTTTTTCCTTGCCTATTCTCATTGCCAAGTTTTAATAGTTCTTTCTTTGTTTTATCCCCCTAGTGAACTTCAGTTCCCTGAGAGCAGGAACTGTTGCTTAAGCATTTTTATTAGCCTCGACAATTTGGCTGAGTATTCATTTTTCTTAGTGGCTTTCCATCTTGCTTCCCCACCCCACAGTGCCTTACACAAAGCAATCACTCAGCAAACATTTATTAAATTTTAAGTGTTAGAGTGGGAAGAGCAAGACGTTCCAAGATAAGAGACGGAAATCAAGAGAGTGAATTCATGACAGCCTAAGCAGACAGCCCCAGTGGTAGTATGGAAGACAACGGGGATGAGAAGCAGTCCCAGCCAGGATGTCAGTCTGTTCGCCAGAACACCGGTGCTGTTGATGTCAGTCAATCAGTCCTGGTGCTTGATCAAGTGCTCTGGTCAACAGATCTTGATGACTGAAGGAATGACTGCCTTTGTCAACCAATTCTGTAATGGACGAAGAACTGACTACCCAGAGCCTCCTGCATTTTCTGAAGAATGGCTCTCACTGCAAAGCACTGTGACTTAGACACGTGCCTCATCGTCCTGAGAAGTTCTCTCCCTCTCAGAGTAGCCTCCCACAGATTGATGAATTAATTGCCTCTGTTGAGAAGTTGTATATTTATTCCCATAATTCTGCCATAGACCGCAAAGTTTTACTGGCATCGCCCTCAGAACCTAGGGATAACCCACACGTAAGGATTTGGGGTGAAGCCGCCAGCCGAGAGTTAAGCTCCCAAAACTAACACAGAATCATCATTTTCCAACATTTGCATTCACCTTAAATTGTTAAAATTTCTTATTTCCAATCACGTGGAGAGTCTGATTCAGGATGTCGTCGTGGGGTTGAATATGTATGTCTAACAATCGCACTTGATGATTACCAGTTTGGGAACCACTAACATAATGGATGAGATTAATCTAGATAGAAATGGGCTGTATAAGACACTGAGGAAACACAGGAGTCCAATTAAGCTAATTAGGGTGTATCCTTAAAACAAGAATGTAACTAAAGAAAACCAACCTAATTATTTACACTGAGATCCATTTTTGAAAACAAACAAAAAACCTGTGCTGATAGAAGAGTATGTGTTAGACTCAAGTCTAAAAAAGAAATCAGAAACATGTGTCAGTATTATTAAAGCGAAGGAATGAATGAATGCACAGACCAGCCAAAGCAAATTTTCAGCCCTCCTTCGCTAAGAGACTTTCAGAAAAGTTCTGGCCATGGCAGTTGTTAGAATTAAGTACACAGCTGGCCAGGATGACACCTTTAAAATATAATCATCTTGGGGCGCCTGGGTGGCTCAGTCGGTTAAGCGTCCGACTTCGGCTCAGGTCATGATCTCGCGGTCCGTGAGTTCAAGCCCCGCATCGGGCTCTGGGCTGACAGCTCAGAGCCTGGAGCCTGTTTCAGATTCTGTGTCTCCCTCTCTCTCTGACCCTCCCCCGTTCATGCTCTGTCTCTCGCTGTCTCAAAAATAAATAAACATTAAAAAAATTTTTTTTAAATATAATCATCTTGGGGCACCTGGGTGACTTACTGGGTTAAGCATTTGACTCTTGGTTTCAGCTCAGTTCATGATCTCATGGTTTGTGGGTTTGAGCCCCACATCAGGCTCTGTGCTGATGGCATGGAGCCTGCTTGGAATTCTGTCCCCCTCTCTCTCTCTGCCCCTCCTCTCCTCTCTCTCTCTCTCTCTCGCTCTCTCTCTCAAAAATAAATAAACATTAAAAATTTTTAAAAATAAATAAAATATAAAACTCATCTGAATGCAGATGTTTCAACACAGATTACCTTTGAAAAGACCTTTTAGTTATAAGTCACATTTATGACTTTGGGCAAGCTGCTTACATGTGGGGGCCTGTTTCCTGCCTATGAAATAAGGTCAGATTGTTTCTGAGTCCAGGTAATCTGTAAATTCTCCTACAGGCCTCAAATTCTTTGGTTCTATGATGTGACCATCTCTTACCTGATGCACACACAGGGACCCCTGCTGCTATCACCAGCCTAGAATCTTGTGGCCCCACGTCTTCCAGTCCTTCCCTAAGACAAGATGTGTGGCAGCCTGAGGTTTCAGTGGGGCCAAGTCCTGCAGAAGGCTCAGGCTCATCTACAGATCACCGTGTGATCTCTGAGGGGGTTTCTGGTATATGTGCCAGTGACATGCCTTGGTTTCACATCACCCCTTCCTTTCCAATAGGTATCGTCCCTTAAGTGCTGGATGAGCAACGCCTCACTTAGCAAAGACCCCGAGGTTGAAGGTGAATGTGATTTTCTACATCTTCACAGGGCCTCTGTTCACCAATAATTATCTAGGCAAAGATACTTGTCATTAACGGTCTCTAAAACAGGGGCACCTGGGTTGGTTAAGCGTCTGACTTGGGCTCAAGTCATGATCTCATGACATGGGTTCAAACTGGATGTTGGGCTCTGTGCTGATAGTGCAGAGCCTGCTTGGGATTCTCTCTCCCTCTCTCTCTCTCTCTCTCTGCTCCTCCCCCATGCGTGGGCACTTTCACACTCTCTCTCTCAAAAATAAACAAACATTAAAAAAAAAAGAGTCTCTAAAACGATGTTACTATAAAAGTGTGTCACTAAGGGACAAAAGAGAGAATTATGTCCTTTATTTTATTTTTTAGTAATCCCTACACCCAACATGGAACTTAAACACACAACCCCAAAACCATGAGTCATATGTTCCACTGACTGAGCCAGCTAGGTGCCCCTGAGAATTATGTCCTTTAAAAAAGTAGATAGAGTAGATCTATTTTTATTTTTTTGAGGAAACTCCACACTGTTTTCCAAAGTGGCTGCACCAGTTTGCAGTCCCACCAACAGTGCAAGAGGGTTCCCATTTCTCCACATCCTCTCCAGCATCTGTATAGTCTCCTGATTTGTTCATTTTAGCCACTCTGACTGGCATAAGGTGATATCTCAGTGTGGTTTTGATTTGTATTTCCCTGATAAGGAGTGATGTTGAGCATCTTTTCATGTTTCTGTTGGCCATCTGGATGTCTTCTTTAGAAAAGTGTCTATTCATGTCTTCTGCCCGTTTCTTCACTGGAATATTTGTTTTTCGGGTGTGGAGTTTGGTGAGTTCTTTATAGATTTTGGATACTAGCCCTTTGTCTGATATATCATTTGCAAATATCTTTTCCCATTCTGTCAGTTGCCTTTCAGTTTTATTGATGGTTTCCTTTGCAGTGCAGAAGACTTTTATCTTCATGAGGTCCCAATAGTTCATTTTTGCTTTTAATTCCCTCGCCTTTGGAGATGTGTCAAGTAAGAAATTGCTGCGGCTGAGGTCAGAGAGGTGTTTTCCTGCTTTCTCCTCTAGGGTTTTGATGGTTTCCTGTCTCACATTCAGGTCCTTCATCCATTTTGAGTTTATTTTTGTGAATGGTGTAAGAAAGTGGTCTAGTTTCATTCTTCTGCATGTTGCTGTCCAGTTCTCCCAGCACCATTGGTTAAAGAGACTGTCTTTTTTCCATTGGACATTCTGTCCTGTTTTGTCAAAGATTAGTTGGCCATACATTCATGGGTCCAATTCTGGAGTCTCTATTCCATTCCATTGGTCTATGTATCTGTTTTTGTGCCAGTACCATGCTGTCTTGATGATTACAGCTTTGTAGTAGAGGCTAAAGTCTGGGATTGTGATGTCTCCCGCTTTGGTCTTCTTCTTCAACATTGCTTTGGCTATTTGGGGCCTTTTGTGGTTCCATACAAATTTTAGGATTGCTTGTTCTAGCTTTAAGAAGAATGCTGGTGCAATTTTGATTGGGATTGCATTGAATGTGTGGATTGCTTTGGGTAGTATTGACATTTTAACAATATTTATTCTTCCAATCCATGAGCACTGAATGTTTTTCCATTTCTTTGTATCTTCTTCAATTTCCTTCATAAGCTTTCTATAGTTTTCAGCATACAGATATTTTACATCTTTGGTTAGGTTTATTCCTAGGTATTTAATGATTCCTAGGTATTTAATGCAATTGTTAATGGGATCAGTTTCTTTATTTGTCTTTCTGTTGCTTCATTATTGGTGTATAAAAATGCAACTGATTTCTGTACATTAATTTTGTGCCATGCGACTTTGCTGAATTCATGTATCAGTTCTAGCAGACTTTTGGTGGACTCTGTCGGGTTTTCCATGTAGAGTATCATGTCGTCTGCAAAAGGTGAAAGTTTGACTTCATCTTTGCCAATTTTGATGCCTTTGATTTCCTTTTGTTGTCTGATTGCTGATGTTGGAACTTCCAACACTATTTTAAACAACAGCAGTGAGAGTGGACATCCCTGTCGTGTTCCTGATCTCAGGGAAAAAGCTCTCAGTTATTCCCCATTGAGGATGACATTAGCTGTGGGCCTTTCATAAGTGGCTTTTGTGATGTTTAAGTATGTTCCTTCTATCCTGACTTTTTCAAGGGTTTTTATTAAGAAAGGATGCAGCAAATAGCACTGCTAGGAACTTACCCAAGGGATACAGGAGTGCTGATGCATAGGGGTACTTGTACCCCAATGTTTATAGCAGCACTTTCAACAGCAGCCAAATTATGGAAAGAGCCTAAATGTCCATCAAATGATGAATGGATAAAGAAGATGTGGTTTATATATACAATGGAATACCACTTGGCAATGAGAAAGAATGAAATCTGGTCATTCGTAGCAACGTGGATGGAACTGGAGGGTATAATGCTAAGTCAAATAAGTCAGGCAGAGAAAGACAGATACCACATGTTTTCACTCTTATGTGGATCCTGAGAAACTTAACAGAAGACCACGGGGGAGGGGAGGGGGAAAAAAAAGTTACAGAGAGAGAGGGAGGCAAACCATAAGAGACTCTTAAATACCGAGAACAAACTGAGGGTTGATGGGGGTGGGGGGAAGGGGAAAGTGGGTGATGGGCATTGAGGAGAGCACCTGTTGGGAAGAGCACTGGGTATTGTAAGGAAACCAATATGACAAAAAATTATATTTAATATAAAAAAATAAAAATATTTTTTAAAAAAATAAAAAATAATAAAATAAAAATTAAAAAGTATATAGAAATAAAGATAAAGAAATGGACAATGAAAGAGATGGAGAGATCTTTCAATATTAGGGGTATCCACCTAATACCCCTAATATATGTAGAACCCTGAAAAGCTGTAGAATAAATGACTAAAAATTGTACAAAGATATCAACAATTTACCAAAAAAAGAAATAAAAAAAAATCATAAACATATAGAAACCATTCAGCTTCAAAATAATAAGAGAAATACAAAATAAGACAATGCTGCAATAGCTTTTATTTATTTTTTTTTCTTATCAGGTTGTCAAAATTTAAAAGCCTTGACCAAACATTCTGCTGGCGAGACATTGGGGAAATAGTCACTCTTATGAATTACTGGTGGAAATGCAAAATGATACACATTTATACAAGGGAATCTAGCAGTGTCTAACTAAACTACATGTATGTTTACCTTTTGACCCACTTTTCAACGTTTATTTATTTTTGGGACAGAGAGAGACAGAGCATGAACGGGGGGAGGGGCAGAGAGAGAGGGAGACACAGAATCGGAAACAGGCTGCAGGCTCTGAGCCATCAACCCAGAGCCCGACGCGGGGCTCGAACTCACGGACCCCGAGATCGTGACCTGGTTGAAGTCGGACGCTTAACCGACTGCGCCACCCAGGCGCCCCTTGACCCACTTTTATCACTTTGCCCTGAAACTCTACCTCTACCATAATGAAAAGCCGTATCGACAAAAATAAGTAGTTGATCAAACTGCAGCACATCCATTCAGTGGAGTACTGTACAGCTATAAAAAAAGAATAAGGAGGCTCTCTCTGAAATGATATGGAGTGATTTACAGAATATAGATTTAGCTTTAAAACAGTGAGGTGCAAATAATATCGATGGTATGGTGCCTTTTGTGTAAGAAAATAAAGGTGATATAAGAATACAGACATTCATCTACATATTTTCACAGAAAGAATCACAGCACGAATAAAGGAGAAACTAATGAGTTTGTGTATTCAGTGGGTAAAAACAAGGTATAAAGGGATAAAGGAACACTCCACGTTCCTGGAATATCCTTTTTTATGTATCCTTTTGGCTTTTGGAAGTATATTACTTTTCTATTTACTCAAATACATAAAATTAAACCCACAAGAATGGGATGGATGAAAAATCTAAAATGGAATACAAACAGAAACAGGAGTCTCACTGTATTTCAAACAAATAACCTAAGCACACCGAAGAAAAATAAATTAAGCCAAATACCTTTTGAACATAATACTTTGCTTCTATAACCTCGATCTAAAGACTAAAACAAGTTACAAACACTGACCTCCACTTTAGTATGTACATTTTTCTCAGTGGTATGGATGCATAATTCTGAAATTATTTTCTGTGTTGTAAAATGGAGCAAATGGATAAATATTTTGAGGATGCGGGGAACCAGATTTCTCGCTTTGGGAGAAGATATACAAATACGGAGGGGGTAGGCTTTAAAGAATTCTGTGTTGTTGGAGTGAAACTGGATACAGTATGAATCTGTAGTTTAGTGTATGTATAAGTATAGAAATAGATACGCTTATTTGTGTGTTTGTGCACAGTATGAATTTATAGCTTTAACATAGATATGAACATAGAACTAGATGTGTGTGTCTATTTCTTAGGTCTGTCTGCTGAAAGGGCCTCACAGCTTTGACACTCCAGGAGCATCCAAATCTTGGTTTCTAGACAACATTCCCCACTAAAAGGAACAAGGGCTCTCTGGAGAAACAACTGATTCAAGGGCATAGGCAGAGAAAGTAAAAGATGAGTCTGGACTATCTTGTGTCAGAAAGTAAACAAGTGCCCAAATAATAAGGACATGTTAAAAAAACACAAGAACCAGCTTAACTTCGCCTCTGCTGGTCAAATCTGAGACAGTTTGAACACCAAAATTAATACTTATAGTAATGAACAATAACCCATTGAACAAAAATAAGAACCCACTAGTCCAGACTTACAATGAATGATACCAGTAAGTGCTCCCTCTAATGCCAACTGATAAATGTAGGAAAAAAAAATGATGGAGTTAGAAAATCAACATTTTGGGGATGCCTGGGTGGCGCAGTCGGTTAAGCGTCCGACTTCAGCCAGGTCACCATCTCGCGGTCCGTGAGTTCGAGCCCCGCATCGGGCTCTGGGCTGATGGCTCAGAGCCTGGAGCCTGTTCCGATTCTGTGTCTCCCTCTCTCTCTGCCCCTCCCCCGTTCATGCTCTGTCTCTCTCTGTCCCAAAAATAAACGTCGAAAAAAAGAAAATCAACATTTTGCAGCTATCACAGTAATAATTGATTCAGATAAGGATCATTAATGGATGGTAGAACTAGTAGGTAAAAGCTTGATGAGAAATAGTTTATCTACAAAGTCTCAAAAAACTACTATAAAAGATTCATTAATTACAAAGGGGAAAGTCGTAAATTTTCAAGAGAGAAATTGGCAGAGACACCACCACCTTAACCAAGTGATCAAAATTAACATCATCAATAATGGGTCAAACTGACACCGAGTGCCTCCTGACAGAACACACCGAGAAGGACACAGTATCACTTAGGTAGGATTCCTGCCAAAAAGGCATAACCTAAATCTAATCATGATGGACCATTAGACAAACTCATATTGAGAACTATCCTGGAAAATATATGACCTATACTCTTCAAAAAAAAAAAAAAATGTCAATGACATGAAAGGCAGAGAAAGCCAAGGAATCATTCCAGACTGTGCAAACGAAAAAGCCATATAAGTAAATATAATACTTCATCCTATATTGGATTGTGAACCAGAAAAGCAAAATTGCTAAAAGGGACACAACTGGTGAAATTTAAATAAGATCTGCAAGTTAGATACTATGTCAATTTCTAAATTTCCTGATTTGATATTTGAACTGTACTTGTATTAACAAATATCCTTATTCTTAGGAAATATACACCGAAGTATTCAGGTGCAAAGAAGTATGATGTGTGCCACACACTCTCAAAGAGTTCAGAGAACGATAAATATTAACAACTGGTGAATCTGAGTGAAGGGAATATGGAAGGTTTTTTAAATCTATTCTTACAACTCTTCTAAAAGCTTGAAATTATTTCCAAATGGAAAGGAGGAAGGGAAAGGAAGTGGGGGAGGGAAGGAAGAAAGGAAGGAAGGAAGGAGGGGAGGAGGGAGGGGGAAGAGTAAGCTTCAACTGTACTTTATTAACAAAAAAAAAAAAAAGAATTCTAGTCTCCCATCTCAAAACCCTTTGGCCTCTGTCTCTGAGATCACCTAATGTGTGATCCCTCCCAGAAGGAAAGAGCGAGTGTCAGATGTTCAACTCATAGCCATGGCCTCAAACTATTTGTGACTGTTTTATTATAAAAAAGAGAGCAGGAAAAATAATTTTTTAAAAAACACAACCCCAAGACCCTTCTGCATGTGTGGCCAAACTCGTTTTCTAGCTAGAAGTCTCAGGAGGCTTACATGAAGTTCCCCACAGAGCACAAACTGGGGGTTACAGAATCAGAACTAGGCTTGTAACCCTGCTCATAACTTAATAGCTACTTAACTGTCTGCCTCAGTTTTCTCTTCTGTCAAATGAACATAATTGTGCCTACATCACACAACTGTGAAAAAGATTAAATAACATATATACATATATGATGACATGTGTTTTGTACCTAAAGTATGTTCAATGTGTCTTTTTTTCCTCTTCCTTTCCCACAAATGACAAGAATGAGCCTGACAGTATAAATATCTTTAGGATTGTGGCCAATACTCAAATATGAAAGGTAAATTTAAAAATTTTTTCAAGTTAATCAGTGGTAAGTAGATTAATTAATACCTATCAACAGGTAAACTAGCCAGAACTACGGGCTCTGCATCAGAAGAAAGAATTGGATAATGGTCTAATTTGAAACCAGATGGTCAGCTGTGAAAACAGCCCCGTGTGCAGGGCACAAACAAGGAATCCCTTTGTCATCACTGTGGCTATTCAAAAGGTGCTCAGCATCTCGTTCAGTGTCCAGACAGGGCACCCTGGCATTCAGACCTTACAACTGTATCCCAGCCAAAATTCCTGTCCAAAGGCAACACCAACCTGCTTGAGATGGTAAAAGCTATCTGTCAACTCTGGAATGTTTAGAATTAAATATAGAGATGACGAAATAGACCATACTCATAGTTTGCTACTAATAGTTTGTTCATGCACTTAGGAATGATCTGTGTATATTTTATATTTGAAGTATTTGAAGTGTTTAGGAGATTTTAGGGAATTTGATAGATTTGGTCTTCGATTCTAATCTGAAATGTATCACTGAATAGTTTATTTTAGACTTCGCTCTTCAGTTGAAAGATAAAGAGAATTATGCAAAGTTTGTAAGCAAAACTGGAATGGATATTCCAGTGGATGGATTTTTAGCTTGAGATGGACCACATTCATTAACTTAATTAGCTTAATTAGAGCTGGAAAGGCTTTGGTGGGCAGGTTGGGCAGTAGAAGTGCTTTAAATAATCAGATACATTCAATTTATAAATGCAATTTAAAATGTTCAAGGGAATTTTAAAAATTGTGATGTAAATAGAACAGAATGTTTTAGGGAATTTGGTCTGTTCAGCTACTCAATCAAATTAGAATCAAATACCTCCCTGGATTTATTATATTTATTTTTAAAGTAAGAATTATAACTTGAACATGAAGGCTTGAAGAAAACTAGTATTATTTTTACTTTGTAAGTTTCCTAAATTGAATATTAATTCTTAAATCTTGAGGTTTAAGTTGTATTTTATATCCACAAAAACAGCGTACAGACACTACATAACTCATTGGACAGTGCCAATTTTAGGTTGATGACCACTTAGATTTCTACCATATTTTGTTTCCTAGGAGAGCTGTATATAGAATTTACTCAATTTACTCAATTTAAATATTTTTTTAAGTTTTTTTTAACGTTTATTTATTTTTGAGACAGAGAGAAACAGAGCATGAATGGGGGAGGGTCAGAGAGAGACACAGAATCCGAAACAGGCTCCAGGCTCTGAGCTGTCAGCACAGAGCCCGATGCGGGGGCTCGAACTCACAGACCACAAGACCATTACCTGAGCCGAAGTCGGCCGCTTAACCGACTGAGACACCCAGGCGCCCCCAATTTAAATATTTTAAAACCATTTTAAACCTCAGGAAATGGAAAGGAAATAGGAGGGAAAAACTGCATGATAGGATGATAATGGTAATGATGATGACTAAAACTTACTTTGTCCCTAGTACATACCCAGCACAGCTCTAAAAACTCCACATCTATTACCACTCACTTAACCTAAAAACCCATGAAATCTTAGAAGCAGAAGAACAAAGAACAGCACAGAAGAGTAAAAGTGTTATATGGATTACCCCAATCTAGGATGGATGGATGGATGGATAGATGGATGGATGGATGGATAGAAGGAAGGAAGGAAGGAAGGAAGGAAGGATGAAGGAATGAAGGAACGAAGGAACAAAGGAAGGAGAAACCAAGGAAGAAAGGAAGGAAGGAAGGAAGGAAGGAAGGAAGGAAGGAAGGAAGAAAAAAAGACAACTTCAACTATAACTCAGTTTAAGCAGAAAAAAAGAATTCTAGGGTCCTATCTTAAAGCCCTTGGGCCTATCTATGAGGTCACCAGATGGCCCACTAATATGTGATCTCTCCTAGAGGGGAAGATCGAGTGTGAAATGTTAAAAAATTCTAGAAAAAAATCTTACGTCAAGGTTATAAAGTAGTTCAGTTATAATATGCAGCACGCTGTGATACACCTATTCAGGTATTCATTCACTCTTGCAACTAATATTAAGCTCTTACTATGTGTCAGGGCTAGACAGTAGCAAATAGCTTATAGGGAAGCAAGCCTGGAGATTGGTTAGGAGGCTGAGGTAACAATCCAAGAGGAGCTGATGGTGCTTGACTAAGGGTGATGGTAAATGGAGATGTTGACGAAAGAATAGACTGAAGAGTTATTTAGAAGTTAGGATCAGTAGGACTTATTGGAAAACAGGCCATCAGGGAAAAGGTGGTATCTTTTCACAGGTCCTCAGAAAGCAAGGCCTGAGACCAGAGTTAAGGCCATAACAATATATTTGGCAGATGCAAGCCCAAGGAAGTGAGAATGAAGACAAGTGAAGTGAGCAAGGACAGCCGTACCATAATGCAGTGTGCTGCCTTGACAGCCTGGCTCCTGTTTCATGACAGGATGCAAAAACAGACAGTGGGTGGGTTCTTTAGTGGGCATGTTTATTCAGCACACAAGACTCCTTAGAAGGGCTGCAAAGAACAAACAGACCCTGAAGTAACCTACCAAGGAGACAAAGGATAACCCTCACAAGTTATCTTCTATCTTCCATTTACCAAGACAAAGAACCCTAAGAAGGAGTGAGTGGAGGGGTAGAAAGTGATGAGTTAAATGTGAATATGTCTGATTGGCTTTTGTGAGGTGTCCAGATGGCAATATCCAATAGGCAGTTGAATATAAATGTTGTCTGGAGCTCAAGAGAAAGCCAGGTTCTAGAAGGCTGGGCAAGCAGTGTATACTGGGCTATGCCACCCACAAACCCCATGTAGGGATGAAGTACTCATTCCCCCAGCTGCAAGGACTGCTGGTCTTTGCTGGTGGCCCATGGCCAAATCCCCCTCCAAGAATTACCCTTTATCAAAGGAAGCGGCCTTGCCCAAGTCTATACACCTGTCCTGTGCATCCAATGACAGGTTGTTGTGGGGTACAAAGGCCTGTCCCCTCTGCCTCAATTCAGGTCATCTCTGAGAGGCCATGTCAGCTCTAGAGTTTCCTAGAGTTGGATGATGCCACTGTTGTACCTACATTGCTAATCCTGCCCCCTTCATCCCACTCCCAAGGTGGTTTCTAGAACACCTGCCTCCATATACCACCCTCATACAAATCTCTGGGTCAGAGTCTCCCAGAAAACCTGACTCAAGGTCAAGCAGAACCTGAGGAAGTCAGAGTTCTAGGGGGGAAATTCTTTCAAGGAGCTGTGATGAGGAAGGATTCCTGGCAAGAAGTACTCTCAAAGGAGGATTTTTTTTTTAACTTGGAAACACTAAACATTTTTATTTGCTGACAGGCAAGAGCCAGTGAGAGAGGGAAGAAGGGAAGATTCCAAGTGGACAAAAGAACGCTGGGAAGAAATGGGGTCCAAATCACAGAAGAAGGATCGCCCGCTATAAGAGGGAAGACGTTCCCTATGGTGAGACTGAATAAGGAAAAGATGAGCGTGAATGTAGGTGAATTCATTTTCACTGTAGCCAAGGTTAGATCATCTGCTGAGAGGAAGAGGAACTCAGGGAAAGCCGGAAGCTTGAAGACAGTGGAGAACATTGGAAACAGGCACTGAGGCACCAGCAGGGTGAGTCGCCTGGCAGAATACTGCAGAATCACCAAGCAGTGATGAGGGCTGGTGGAGAGTGAGGTCACCAGGAATTTAGAGTGGCGATCATCCTAGTACAAAACATGGTGTGTTATCGTTATTTACAGGCCTCCCTCAGTACATGTGCCTGACCGGCTGCAGCACCCACTAAATGTTGAACGATTGAATGGACCCGCTTTAAATGAGCCCTCCAGTCAAAGGGCCTCATCTCCTCCACCAACCTAGTTTCATCAACTAAAACCACATGACAGCTATCTTGGGTCTCTCGCTGATATTTTTAGCCTCAAGAAATGTTGAGGTGAAAAATACGCTTTTGTACAAATTTATCATAGGTTATAAAAATACATGCTTTGTAACACATATATGCATATTAAACAGTTTTCCAAAGACCACTGGGTAGGACAGGGCAGAGCTCACACTAACTCAGGTCACCTGATTCTCTTTCCATATACTGTGCTATGAGATATGCAGTGTGAAACTGCCAATGAGTTCCAGATGATTCCATAGGCCTTCAATATTTCTTTCTTTCTCTCTTTGCTTCCTTCCTTCCTTCCTCCCTTCCTTCCTCCCTCCCTCCCTCCCTTCATCTCTCCTCCCCGAGCATGGTAGACCTCTTGGAATCTTTTCTGACCTCCCTACTAAGCTGTCCCCCAGCTTCATTATGTTCAGCCCTCATTTGCACATGCTCTTGACACCTGGTGTTTGGTGGCAGAAATGGCTGATAAAATTCCACACTGATTAATTTCATGTTTAATCTAACTGATACTTCTGTAGCCTTTGCAAATAACCTTTTTGAACAAAAACTGCAACGGCTCATTCCAAAGCCGATCAAAGAGGTATGCATGACTCACAGCCACTAAATAAACATTGATGCCTGATGGCAGTAATATGGCTATTTATATTCAGAGCCTGATTTAACCAGTGGCATTCCTGTAATAAGATAATAAGCATGAGCTGTTTACTAGGAAAAAAAGGAGAGTCTGTGGTGCTGGTGTTCAATAAAATCTCTTAACAGGCAAATGAGTCTCTGAAATTGGTTGGCAAATACATCCAGAATGAGATGTGCTAATTAGTTGCTGTTACTGATTTTCTAAAATAAAGAGTTTAAACTTAAATTAGCCCTGAAATTTAGTACAATAAAAATGCTGGATGTATGATATCATGTTGAAAATCTTATAGATTATGCCTAATATATGTCCAGCAATACAATTAAGAAAAAAGAACTCTGCACCTAAATCATTAGAATTTAAACAGAGACTAAGAAGAGGTTTTAAACGGAGAAAATTATAAGCACAGATATTTGAATCTCAAGTTCAAGGGTTTTTTCTACTCAGAGAGCATCTGTAGGTGATCCTCTTGGCTATACTGGCAGAGAAATCTATTACCGCGAGCACTTTAATTTTTAAATAGAAAGAGCAAAGGAATGCAAGAATTATCCTAATAGCATTTGGATACCCTTTAAAAATAGATTAACCTATTCAGAACCAAGATCACAGAGATTCTAGGTAAGCACAGAGGAGACAATTGTCCGGATTCAGAAATAAATGATGAAAGCTTCAAGCTTTGAAGCCCCCCCCCCCCCCCCCCCCCCCCCCCCCCCCCCCCCCGGCCCCAACACCTTCCAGCATTGTTTTTCCTCCACTTAAGTAAGAGCAGCGGGCACATGGTGCTTTGCTTCCTTTCTCCTTCTGCTATCACTCCATGCAGCCCCTTCCACGCTGCTCAGGATGCAGCTTCAAACCTCCATTTTCACTGCCTCCTTCACTGAGCCGGAAGGGTCTGCTTCTATCGGGACTTGGAGCCTCAACGAGTGAGATGATCTCAGGAGACGACCAAAGTATTTGTTTAAATCAAACATTGCATCTAAAAAAGATATGGCCACGTAACAAGAGGATTTAGGTTGTGTTTCCACTTGTTGTTGTTGTTGTTTCCCAAAAAGCCAACGTGAATTCAGGAAACTGTTGCTCGCATTTGGCAGGTTGAGATAACGTTTGTTTTCCCAGAGCTCACGGTCATTCCTTGAGAGCCAGCTAGATGGGCAGATGTGAGTGCTGCACGCCAGAGCAGTACTGGTCCTAAAGTTAGCAATGAGTTAATTCAATCATTTGGTTCCTATTTATCCATAGTTGAACAGACAAAGGTTGCTTATTTATTTGCTTTATTTAAGATGTTTAGTCTTTATCAGAGTAACTATAGTTGCCAGGGGTAACTGGTTATGTACATCTTTGTTTCCGTTTTACAGTGGGGCCCCCTGGCTCAGGTAGCAGTGTTTCCAGCTATTACTGAGACCTAAAATCATGGAGGATGGTGTCAGCCAGGCTAACACATAATTGAAATCATAAACAGAATTCTGAGTCGTGAAACCGGTGGTCTTGCCTATATTTTTCAAAACTATTAAAGTTCTCTCGAAACCAACTCTGGCTAGCTTAAGACCAAAGGGAATTTACTTGAAAGGATATTCATAACCTTACAAGATGTAAGACTGAACACCCACTCCTCAGAAGTCAAAAATCACACCAGTTCCAGAGACATGAAAACAAGAGTTTCTGGGCTCATTCTTCTATTTTTGTAGCTCAGCAACCAACACCTCCTGGTTCCTTTGTTTCTTTTTTTCAGATTCTATATTCTTAAACAAGAAAATCTGGTTGGTCCAGCGTGACTCACACAAATGACCTGAATAAATCAGTTATGACTAACAGAAGGGGGGACAGGGTCGCATGGCATAGACATGGTTTCTGTGGAAATCCCGAGAGACAGGAGGATGGTTGTCAGGTGGGCAGCAAACCCGGTCCTCTACCAGTGCTCCTCCAAGTACCGGTCCGTAGTTTGATGTCAGCTCAAGAGGGGGATAAAGAGCATGCATCAGAATGTAAGTCAGTGCACTGCTTACTTTATCAAGAAAGTCTGGCAATTAAAAAAACAAATGTCAGCTGAACTTAAAGCGTATGCTCAGTGACATTGGATTTACATTCTGATTCATTATTTCTTTTTTTTTTTTTTTTTGTATTTTTTTTTTCAACGTTTATTTATTTTTGGGACAGAGAGAGACAGAGCATGAACGGGGGAGGGGCAGAGAGAGAGGGAGACACAGAATCAGAAACAGGTTCCAGGCTCTGAGCCATCAGCCCAGAGCCCGACGCGGGGCTCGAACTCATGGACCGCGAGATCGTGACCTGGCTGAAGTCGGACGCTTAACCGACTGCGCCACCCAGGTGCCCCTGATTCATTATTTCTTACCTCCTCTTGGACCAGTAGCAAAGGCTTTACTGATAGGCAACCGCCTGCGGACCACTCCTTGAGGAGAAGTCTCTTCTCTTCAGTCCTTGTCTGACTTTATGGGATGGCACCGGAGTCATCAAGAACAGAGGCTTTGAGGGGCGCCTGGGGGGCGCAGTCGGTTAAGCGTCCGACTTCAGCCAGGTCACGATCTCGCGGTCCGGGAGTTCGAGCCCCGCGTCAGGCTCTGGGCTGATGGCTCAGCCTGGAGCCTGTTTCCGATTCTGTGTCTCCCTCTCTCTCTGCCCCTCCCCCGTTCATGCTCTGGCTCTCTCTGTCCCAAAAATTAAAAAAAAAAAAAAAAAAAAAAAAAAAAAAAGAACAGAGGCTTTGAAGTTACCTGGGTTTCAGTTCTTGCTATGCCTAGTACCTGAATGACCTGGGGTAAATAAATACACCTGGCCTCATTTTCCTAATCTGCATGGGAGATAACAATACTACCACATTAATGGGGATTCTTTCCATCGCAGGCAGCAGAAATTCAAATCATTAGGTCAAACCAGATGAAATTGTTCACATCTAATCTGAAAAAAATGACAGTTTTATATGGTTCAAACCAATGATTTAAACAAAAAGATTTTATTGGTTTATGAAACTACAAAGCATAATAGTGGAGTAGGTACCATACACATCTGAATCTTTATATGAATAAAGAGAAACTCTGTCTTTTCCAGCAACCAGAATCAGATCATATGGTATATGAAACTCTAACTGGCCCTACTAGTCATTCTCCCAACCCCCAGCCCAATCACTATCGAAAAAGACACAAAGTTTCATGATGGGCCGAGCTTGAGTCACACACTTGGGAGTAGTTGGGGGGGATTATGATTAACAGATTGGCAGACCTGTCAGATACACCCTTTCTGTTTTTTTGGTCATAACCCTAATGCCTAGCACATAATAAGTGTCCCCAAATTAGGTAAACAAAATGATTAGGGAAGGGGGATTGTGTAGGCTCTCCAGTCTAAAGATGAGGCAGACGGGGGTGCCTGGGTGGCTCAGTCAGTTAAGCGGCCGACTTCAGCTCAGGTCATGATCTCGCGGTCCGTCCGTAAGGGCTGTGAGTTCGAGCCCCGCGTCGGGCTCTGTGCTGACAGCTCAGAGCCTGGAGCCTGTTTCAGATTCTGTGTCTCCCTCTGTCTGACCCTCCCCTGTTCATGCCCTGTCTCTCTCTGTCTCAAAAATAAATAAATGTTAAAAAAAAATTTTTTTAAAAATAAAGATGAGGCAGACAAAAGCAATTGAATTCCATAATAAATGCCTACGTCATACGGTTGTTGTAAAGATTAACTATGAACGTGGTACACATGGGGCAGGCCCTGACCCTTAATGGCACTTTTATCTATAGTATAGACCAGGTCAGGGTGGGAGCCCACATCTTCCCTGCAGTGACTTGTACACAGGCACCCTGGTTTCTGGGTCGAAGGAATTAGCTAATAAGTGAACTCATGAATAGACAATGAGAAATCTGGATCTACTATCTTCGTTTGGAAAATGTTCCTCATCCTATTGCAATTTTGATTTTGTCTGAAGTTTTCCTATGAATAACCAGACAAGAATGATACTAACAGCAGGACAAAAGCAAACAGGCACTAAATTACAACTGGAGGCATTTTAGTTAAAGACCTACATTAAGAAAACCTCCTAGAGTCTGGAAAACAAATCTTCCTCAGGGAAACTCAAAGAAAACAGGCTGGGTTTTTTTTGTTTGTTTGTTTGTTTGTTTGTTTTTGTCGTAATTCTTTCTGGTGGAAGAAAAGGGACAGGTGACTTTTCAGGACCCTAGCACGGTCGCTGGCAGCATTTGTCGGTCACATTCCAATCCAAGTGAGGGCAAGGGAAGGGGGATGGGAGCAGAAGATACAATCAGAATGTTTGCCTTGGCAGGGTCCACAGAGCTCCTCTAGTCTAACCCCCTATTTTACTGAAGGAGGAACTGAGGCCTGGAGGAATGAAGGGGCTTGCCTGAGGGTCACAGCTAGGCCCCTGGTAAGGGACAGAGCTGAGTCCAGATTTTTTTAGTCCATGTCCAGTATTCATCCTTCACACCACACCACAGGCAGTGGTGGCACAGCGTGAACCAATAGTGCCCCATCACCCATGACAGGTGGATGTTTTCCTAAGTATATAGGGAATGCAATATCTCAGTGAGAAACTAGTGAAGATCTTCTTGCAGTAAAGGGTCAAAAGATGGGGATTAATGTGCACTGAGGAATAACCTGGCTCTTACTTTTGGTCACAAACCCCATGTAACTATACCTTTCCACCTGCCACCTGGAGAGACTCCAAAACATGTACAATATTTCTTTCAAAAAGTGACATGTGTCAAGCAACCTGAGCAAATAACGAATTCAGTTGTATAAAATGCAAGACACATGAATCTGACAAAGGATATCTGAGCCTCTTCTGAGTAGGAAAAATGTTTATTGAGGTGCCAAAATATTGATTTTGTGGGTTTAGGAGGAGGACAGGCAGGTCATTTCCAATCGGGACTAATCCAAAAGCCAAGACACATGCTCACTTAGAGGGCAAAAGCATCAAGTTCGTGGTGGACCATCAGTTACCCACCCAATAACAGTTCTCTTCTTCCTCACTGGCAGAGCTCCCATGTTGCCAGGACTGACAGAATGCCCAGTTTAAGTTCTTTTTATGACTATGTGAGATGTAAGTAAAAGACACTGAGGCTTTCTAGAAAGCCCCCTTTGAAGAGACTAACTCAGTTGGCAGGCCCTTTCTCTTCCTCTTTCTATACCTTCTAGATGCTGATCAAATGGCTGGAGCTCTAGAAACCATGCTATAAACATGGGCTGAAGAGTCACGCCAGGGATTTTGGAATGGTGAGCTGCAAAGACCTTAGGTCCCCCCAGAATCTCATGGCACCACCACATCAGTCCTACATTGCCCACTTCTGGACATCTTTTTTTTTTTTTTTTTTGAGAGAGAGAGAGAGAGAGTGAGAGCACATGTGCATGAGAGCATGGGAGGGGTGGGGGCAGGGGAGAGAGGGAGAGAGGGAGAGAGGGAGAGAGAGAGAGAGAGAGAGAGAGAGAACACATCTTAAGTAGGTTCCACGTCTAGCACTGAGCCCGAGGCAGGACTCCATCTCATGACCGTGAGATCATGACCTGAGCTGAAATCAAGAGTTGGAGGCTTAACTGACTAAGCCATCTTATTCGATGAGAGGGGAATAAAGATCTGTCTTGCTTAAACCAATTTTCAGATCGTCCAAGTACAGTTCCCAACTTATACAGTCACACAGCATGATTGTGGCAAAGTAAGTTCTTTAGCCCCTCTGTGTCTGTTTCTTCCTCTTTAAAATTGACTAAGAGTACTAACCAGATTTAACGAACATTTAATACAGTGTTTTAATATTCTGTTTACTGAAGCCCTGCAAAATTTTTGGAAATAGTCCAAAGGAGTGAGGGGGTAAATACATGGGTTTCTGAATGTCACCAATGTTCAATCGAAATAGTTCCTCTTTCATTTGATTTTTATATTCAGTTTCCAAGTAAGATTTTATCTGGACAGAGAAAAAAATAATTTAAAGGCAAAATAATTTGAAAATCACTGGCATGAAAAAACATTTAGTACTTCATATGTGAGAAGGACACTTGGGGCATATCACTGCTCCTGAGATGATACTTCTCCAAACTTGCCAATGAATCTGATGATGCCAGTTTCATGCTTCTTGAAACCAATATCCCATACTTGTAGACCAGTCTAAGGAGCAGTCTGGGGCCACCAAGCAGTACAAAATGCCCTGATCCATGCAAGAATAAAATCAGTCACCCCCAATACCTTCAAGCTGCATTCTAACTCCCTGAAGACTAATGAGCTGGAGAGCTGTGGTCAGCTGTGCTCTGAGGTGTTACATAAAGACTGGAGGAATCTAGGAAGCTGAGTCCTTAAGGAGGGTATTTTGTTACTCAGTGGCTCTTGTTACCTCCCATAGTCCAGACCTCTCTAATCCATCAGACTTCATATACTTATTTATTCAAGGGTTCGGTAGTCTTCCACATGGGAAAAAGTTCCTAACTGGTTTTTCTTTTTGTTTGTTTTTTGTTTTTTGGGTTTTTTTTTTAGGAAGGGAAAGGGAGGAAAGGGAAGGAGGAAGAAGGAAAGAAACAGGAAAAGGGGAGGAAGGAAGGAAGGAAGGAAAGGAAGGGAAGGAAGGAAAGGGAGGGGAGGGAAGGGAAGGCAAGGCAAGGGAAGGCAAGGCAAGGGAAGGGAAGGGAAGGGAAGGGAAGGGAAGGGAAGGGAAGGAAGGAAGGAAGGAAGGAAGGAAGGAAGGAAGGAAGGCAGGCAGGCAGGCAGGCAGGCAGGCAAGGAAGGCAGGCAAGGAAGGAAAGCAAGGAAGGAAGGCAAGGCAGGAAGGCAGGAAGGCAGGCAGGAAGGAAGTCCATCTCTGGGCCTTTCACACAACTTTGACTTCTAATCAGGCTCTCTCTTGGCAGAATATCTCACCTGGGACCTGGGGAAAGCGCTAAAGTGCGAAGATCTTGGGGTCTTGGAAATCAGCAACTGTCTGGTTGAGCCCCCCACCCATCCACAGAAATCACTTCAGACCCTGAATCAAAAGTGATACACACAAGGCTCACTGATTATAGAGACTCCTATTCACACCATGCCACCTCAAATAATAAGCAGCAGCTGAGGGCTGAGGACCAGAGCCTGCTCAATCAGAGTCCCTGGAGCAATCCCAGACCCTGACTCCAAATTCTCCTTCCCAACTGACTCGATTTCAACTTTGACTTGCCAGCTAAGCTATAGCTGTCCTACTCAAGTCCTTGGCTCTGTTTCTCTGAACATGATCATTGCCCATCTATTCCTCTCACTTTGTTGGAGTCATGTCCCATTACTGAGCCCCAGGCCTTTCATGAGCCCTGTTTTTATTTAACCCTTGCTCACTCTGCACACTATCTCCAGCCTACATATGTGCCCACTCAGACCACTCCAGCTGCCCAAATTTAGACTCTTCTGGAAATAGTCAATCTCTTTCTTTCTTTCTTTTTTCTTTTCTTTTCTTTCTTTTTTTCTCATCTTTTCAAACATCTCCACACATTCAAATAGATTATTCAAATAACAGATATCCTATTTGCGTTGCATCTCACCTCTTTCTTTTCCACCCCAAGTCCACCTTTGCAAATACATCCTTCTGAGTAGGTTTTTGAATGATGATGAGGGAAATAAAAGAGGAAAGAGGACATTAAAATTTAAGAGGAAAAATTTAGAGAGTAAGAAGAGGAGATGGAAGGTCTCTGTTTCCTATCAGATTCAGTGAGGCAGATGGAAGTGCTAAAATTTGTCTTTTGGCCCTCAGCATCTATTTCTGCCTGTTTCTATGCTCCCCTCTGCATCACAGGGGTTGGAAGGCTTAAAACCTTATTTTCCTGACTCCTTTTCTGCTAGGGTTAAAAAAACTTTTTTTTTTTTTTAAATGATTATTTAGTTTGAGAGAGAGAGGGAGAGACAGAGCATCAGCAGGGGAGGGGCAGAAAGAGAGGGAGACACAGAATCCAAAGCAGGCTCCAGGCTCTGAGCTGTCAGCACAGAGCCCAACGTGGGGCTTGAACTCACGAACCTCGAGATCATGACCTGAGCTGAAGTTGGACGCTTAACTGACTGAGTCACCCAGGTGCCCCTCTGCTAGGGTTTTAGATATGATTTATCGTCTGCCATTAAAATGTACTCATGTGTTATCTGGCATGCAGAAGGGAAGTGGAGATCATTCTTTCTGGGACAGCAGTGACTGATGAGCCTGTTCCCACAAACACAAGCTTTTGCAGTGGCCAGACTCCATGGTATACTTTCTAATGACCAGACTCAAGGGTAATGAGCGGTTGTCATGCTAGCCACAGTTTCCTGACCTCTGGTTAATTGTAGAGAGTAGATGAAAGAGAGAAAGAAGTCTTACTGGATTCAGTAAAGTGGATCAAGCCACATGCCCTCGGCAGGAAGAGCTCCAGCTACTTAACCTCTCTCTTCTCCCCACCCCACCCCCAAATAACTGAGACACTATTCCTTATAAATGAACTTTAATATAGGTAGCATTGGAATAACTGCTATTTGCAGGATGCAAGTCTGGTTCGATGTTCAAAAGTCAATCCATGTAGTCAACCATATTAATGAAGAGGAAATTTCACGTGCCTGTATCAATTGATGCAGAAAAAACATTTGATAAAAATTCAATACCTATTTGCAATTAAAAAAAAACTCTCAGAAAACTAGGAACAGCAGTTTGATAAAGAATGCCGACAAAAAACCTATAGCTAGCATTATTTCTAATTGTAAAAGACTGAATGTTTTTCCCCAAAGATCAGGTACAAGGTAAAGATGTCGGCAAAAATGTATGCTCTCACCACTGCTATTCCTGTGATCTAGCCAGCTTAATAAGGCAAGAAAAGAAAATAGAGGCATACAGATAAGACAAAAGAACTAAAAATGTCCCTATTTGCAGATGCCATCATGGTCTACATAGAAAATCCTAAGGAATCTTAAAAAAACATTCTTCAAACTAGTAAGTTCAGCAAGATCGCAGATATAAGATCAACATACAAAAATCAGTTATAACAACAGAAAAATTAATTGCGCTTCTATATTCTTACAGTGAATTTGTGGAAACAAATTAAAAATACAGTACCATTTATAACTACTCAAAAAAATATAGCAATGGAGTGATGGCTGTTCACAGGTCTCTTGGCTGCTAGAGAGCCCCATTCTGAGATAAGACACCTCTCCACCCTGACTCTAGTAAAGAGGTCAGGAAACCTTGAGTAAGAGTGGAGGTACTAATTTCGGGCAGTTAATTACATTCTTTCAGCATCCATCTCCCTGAAGTTTTCACTGGGCAAATCCTTCAGGAGGACATCCCCATTAGCTATTCATTTTTCTTTCGCACTGACTGGAGAATGAAGTGACTGTTGGCGGTGTCACACAACTCGTTGAAATTCACCCCTGGGTGAAGTGATCCTCAAATAATTACCAAATGTAGTTCAGGTAACTGAATTAGTGAATTACATTGGCTCCTTTGAGATGAAAGGCTCTTTAGGAATGTGAAATACTTTGGTTCTTTGTTATTAATAACCTGAACAATGAAAGACCCCAAAGTAGTATTCAATATGCTCCAGGAATGGGCTGACTAAAATTAGAGAATGCAATTGATTTTCATTTTCCATACTTTTCATTTTCTATCCTTTTCATTTCAGTAGTCAGGACTGAATACCACAAGTCATCAAATCCTCTCTGATGTTAATAAGGCATCAACTACAGAACTCTGAGAAGAGAAAAATTCAGCCAAAGTGTGGCAAGCAGGTGGTTCTCCTTTCTATGATTTATTACCATTTCCTCTCACTCACCCTGTTACAATACTCTGTGGGTGAAAACTTCCTACATCCTACCGGCTTTCATTTTCTTCTGCCTTAGTCTAATTTTCCAAAATTAAGGGTCTCAATTACTCTTCCACCCTTCAGGCAAACAATTGCACCCATGACTTGTGCCCAGCAAAGAAAAGTAGGATGCCCTCAGCTTAGTGCTCTGCCCTGGGTATGAAGAAGACAGAAGCATAGAGGCGAATCCCCGGCAGACAGCTTGACCTTGGGGCAGGAGGAATGGGAAGTGGTAGGGAGAGGGCTTAGGGCTGGCAAATGAAACCCCACCCTATCTGAGGTCAGTAGAGAGCTGCAGAAGGTGGAGATGCTGGGCCCTACTCCTGCTAGACAGGGGTGTCCCCCGTTTACTGAATTAGATCTACAGTTCCTCATTTTCAGTTTTCATTTTTATTTTTTTTTAATTTTTTTTTTAATGTTTACTTATTTTTGAGAGACAGAGACACAGACAGAGCCCGAGTGGGGGAGGGCAGAGAGAGAGGGAGGCAGAGAATCTGAAGCAGTCTCCAGGCCCTGACCGGTCAACACAGAGCCTGATGGAGGGCTCAAACCCACAAGCCACAAGTTCATGACCTGAACCGAAGTTGGACACCCAACCAACCGAGCCACCCAGGCATCCCTCAGTTTTGGTTTTTAAAGCATTGAGGGCTTTTCTATTTCTCTTCCTTGCTTTCAAAATATCCTTTTTTTTTTTAAGTTTATATACTTATTTTGAGAGATACAGAGAGCATAAACAGGGGAGGTGCAGAGAGAGAGAGAGAGGGAGAGAGAGAATCCCAAGCAGGCTCCATGCTCCGTGCACAGCCCGATGTGGGGCTTGATCTCACAACCTGAGCCAGTATCAAGAGTAGGACCCTTGACCGACTGAGCCACCCACGCACCCCTCAAAATATCTTTTTAAGTGTAATTTATTCAGTTTGGAATTGGAATAGGTAATACACTCACATCGTTCAGAAGTCAAAGGCATATAATTTTATACAGTGATGCCTGCCTTCCACACACATGCTCTAGCCTTCCAGTTCCTCTCCAGAGGCTTCAGTATCACTGATTTCCTACTTTTCCTTTCAGAAACATACAAGTAAACTTGCGCAAAGCACCTCCCACCATCTTCTGTTTACACAAATAGTAACTTACTATTCTGTTCCATTCCTTACTTTTACTTAGTATGTATCAGAGATCACACAAGTAACAAAGAGCTCCTCAATCCTCCTCCACCACAAGTAGTAACCCATTATATTAACATAGGACCATTTGTCTAACCATCAGTGGTTATTTCTCTCCCGTTAGTGATCATTTCCACTATTTCCAATTTTTTGATGCTACAAATAACGTTGCAATGAATAATCTTGTTCAATAAGGGATTCCCACATCGAGGAATATGTCTGTAATTTAAAAGAATTGCTACTAATAGAATTAGTACAAATAATTCATATAATTTCTGAATCAAAGATTATACATATTTGTAATTTTGATAGATAACTTCTAAAGTGCCAATCTATGTCACCTAACACAATATCCTTTACCCATGTTTGTATTGTGCTGTTGGTCTTTTTTTTACTGGTTATGTAGGAACAAGTTGCAGATATGTTTCCCAATTTGTCCATTGACTTTTGACACCACTTATGGTTGTTTTTGCATGCATAGTTTTAAAAACATGGTTGAATTTTTCAATCTTTTATTTTATATCTGCTATAATTTGTGTCACATTTTAAAAGGTTTTTTTCGGGGGTACCTGGGTGGCTCAGTCAGTTAAGTATCTGACTTCAGCTCAGGTCATGATCTCTTGGTTTGTGAGTTCAAGCCCCGCGTCAGGCTCTGTCTTGACAGCTCAGAGCCTGGAGCCTGCTTCAGATTCTGTGTCTCCCTGTCTCTCTGCCCGTCCCCCGCTCATGCACTCTCTCTCTCTCTCTCTCTCAAAAATAAATAAACATTAAAAAAATTTTAAGTTTTCTTTGGTCATAAATTACAAGAATATAGTCCATATTTCTTTTCATATTTTTGTGATTTCACATTTTTATATTTAAAATCTTTGACCCATTCAGAATTTCTTTGGTAAAGTGTGAGGTATGATTTCAAATTTATTTATGTATTTATTATTATAGCTGGCTACCATGTTGTCCAAACAGCATTGATAAAACATCTAGTTTTCCTCAGTGATTTGAAATGAGACTTTTATTATATGTTAAATCCCCCTATGTTTAGGGCTCTACTTCTCGATATTGATTCTGTTTCATTTCTCTCTTCATGAGCCAGTGGTATCCTATTTTAATTTTTTAGAATTTAACTATAATCAGCAAGGGAAAATAAAAGCAAAAATGAACTACTGGGACCTCATCAAGGTAAAAAGTTTCTGCACAGCAAAGGAAACAATCAGCAAAACTAAAAGGCAACTAATGGAATGGGAGAAGATATTTGCAAATGACATATCAGATAAAGGGTTGGCATCTAAAATCTATAAATAACTTACCAAACCAATACCCCAAAAAACAAAAAATCCAGTGAAGAAATGGGCAGAAGACTTTTCCAAAGAAGATATCCAAATGACTAACAGACACATGAACAAATGCTCAATCAACATCACTCATCATCAGGGAAATACAAATTAAAACCATAATGAGATACCACCTCACACATGTCAGAATGGCTAAAATTAACAACTCAGGAAACAACAGATGTTGGTGAGGATGTGAAAAAGGGCAACCCTCTTACACTGTTGGTGGGAATGCAAACTGGTGCAGCCACTCTGGAGAAAAGTGTGGCAGCTCCTCAAAAAATTAAAAATAGAACTACCCTATGACCCAGCAATTACACTACTAGGAATTTATCCAAAGGATACAAAAATGCTGATTCAAAGGGGCACATGCACCCCAATGTTTACAGCAGCACTATCAACAGTAGCCAAATTATGGAAAGAGCCCAAATATCCACCAGCTGACAAATGGATTAAGAAGATGTGGTGTGTATGTGTGTGTGTATATATATATATATATATATATATATATATATATATATATATACATACACAATGGAATACTGCTCAGCAATGAAAAAGAATGAAATCTCACCATTTGCAACAACATGGATGGAACTGGAGGGTATGATGTTAAATGAAATAAGTTAGTCGGAGAAAGACAGATACCATATGATATCACTCATATGTGGAATTTGAGAAACTTAACAGATGAACATAAGGGAAGTGAAGGAAAAATAAGAAAAACATAGAGGGAGGCAACCCAGAAGAGACTTAAGTACAGAGAACAAACTGAGGGTTGATGGGGGTGGGTTAAATGGGTGACCGGCATTAAGGAGGGTGCTTTTTGGGATGAGTACTGGGTGTCATACGTAAGAGATGAAATCACTGGTTCTACTCCTGAAGCTAAGACTACACTGTATGTTAACATAACTTGAGAATAAAAAAAAGAAAAAAAAAAAAACAAAGTGAACTATAATTAATTGTACTTCAATTTTTAAAGCTTTACTTATGTATCTCCCCAAAGAGAATTTCCTTTGGGTCAGTGATCCAATGGAAATGAGGTTTCTTCTCTGGGTCTTATAACTTTGTTTACTTTCCCTCAAATGGCTCAAGACCAATTTTTTCTTAATCTTCCAGAAAAAGAAATTTTGCTTCTACCATCTGAGTGGCATAGTCAAATACATGAAATAACCTTGGGCCTCTAAGGAGAAGGCCACGGGAATACCGTATTTTACTTTTCCAAATCCTAGTGCATGACAAGAACTCAGACAACATGCTCTTTTGTTTCGAAGGCCATCACTTTAAAATCAAGTTATAATTGACCAATATTTATTATATGGCAAGTTGTTTCATTTAGGATGCTTTTGGCCTCAAGCCAGAGAAACAGATTCAAGCATCTTTAAACAATAAGGAAATGCATTCATTGCAATAATTGTAATTCTTAAGGGGCAGAGAGCTGGGTAGGCAGTTTCAGTGGCCCAGCTATGTGATTACAGATCTAGGCTCTTACCGTCTTTCTGCTCTGCCATCCTCAGGCTTCAACTCCTTCTCAAGGTGATGGCAAGATGGCTTCAATATTTCCAGACATGACAAGACCTTGAGAAAGAAGAGACAACATCTCTTTTGTTCGCTTAGGAGCAAGAAAACGTTTCTCAAAAGTCTCCCATGTCTCACTGGCCAGAATTGGGTGACATGCCCATCCCTGAATCAACCTCTGGCAACAGGAATGTGATTACCTTCAGGCCCATCAGACCCACCCTTGGCCTGGGGAAGGGTGAGTTTCATCTAAGGCACATTGCTGCTTAGAAGAATACATCTACTGCACAAAACCTGGATTCGAGTAGTAATGGGAACAGGTCATTGGTGCTGATAATGCTTATCATGAAAAGTGCTATGTATGTAATTTACAGGTGCTATGGGGGTTCTAAAGAATGAGCAACTTCAAGGGGGAAGGGTAGAATAAACAGGGAATATTCCAGCTGAGCTTTAAAAGATAAGCAGGTAATGGAGGAAGAACAGCCAGGCAGGCGAGACACTGTACAAAGGACAGAGAGGGCATTGGGCTGGCACACTGAGGTTCTGTCAAGCTGTTGAATTTGGTGGGGAGCCGCTGCTTTACCCAAGGCACACCTGAGGGGAAGCTTTGGGCTAGACAGCAACCTCAGTTTGCACCCTTTCAGAGATGTCATCAGTGGATACCATCCCTAAGAAGTTCTGGCAGCAGTTAAAGTTAATTGTGGCAAACACAAATAGCAAATCATTAATTAACCTTCTAAGGTCACAGACCACATCTCAGAGACCACTATGTCTCTTCTCTCACTTCACAATCAAGCTCCTTGCAAAAAGATACCCACACTAACAATCTTCTCACTTTCATTCAATCCTCAACCCCAACCCAAGGATGTTAAGGACATGGCGGTTGCTCCTGCTAAGGTCACCAGTGGCCTCAATAATTGCAAGACACAAAACAGAATAAAACCAACAACATGGGGTGCCTGGATGGCTCGGTCGGTTAAGCGGCCGACTCTTGATTCCGGCTCAGGTCATGATCTACCGGTTTGTGAGATCGAATCCCACATCAGGTTCTATAATGACAGCCTGATGCCGGGAGGCTGCTTGGGATCCCTCTCTCCCTCTCTCTCCACCCCTCCCCTGCTCCCATGCATTTTCTCTCTCAAAATAAATAAACTTTAAAAAAAAAAAACACCGCCAACAAAAAGACTCCTTCACATTCTACCTTGTCACCATACTGAACTATTTATAATTCACTATTTACATTGATCAACATCTTTAGGGACCAAGGCAGGGAAAATATGCTTTCTTTCTCCCACTTCTGTGTAAAATTCAAGTTTAAAACTATCTTAAATCATATTTGTTCCACAAGGACTTCATTTTTTTGAAGTATCAAATTCTTTCAAAAACAAAATCAGTCTCTCTCCCTCTCAGTACCCCTGTTTGTTGCTTATTTAAGCACACACATGGTCCACCAGTAGAGTAATCCAACAATGAACACATTTGCATCCTGTTTGTACTGGGTTGAATGGTGTTCCCCAAAAAGGTATATCCACCCAGAACCTCAAAATGTAAACTTATTTGGCCTTTGCAGATGTAATTAAGGTAAAGGTCTTCAGGTGAGATCATCCTGGATTAGGGAGAGCCCTACGTCCAACAACAAGTCCTTATAAGAGATGGAAACAGAGAATTGTAAGCCATGTAACACCATGTGAAGACAAAGGCAGAGAATGGAGCAATGTATCTACAAGCCAAGGAACACCAAGAATTACTGACAGCCACCAGAAGATAGGAGAGAAGCATGGAAGCATGGAACAGATTCTCCCTCAGAGCCTCCAGCAGAAGCCAACACTGCTGCCCCTTTGATCTCAGACTTCTGGCCTCCAGAGCTGTGAGAAAATACACTTCTGTTATTTCAAGTCATCCAGCTTGTGGTAATTTGTTACATCAAGGGCAAGGCATTCTTGCAACCGATACTCATGCTTGCAGACGCCTCCTGCACGCTCACGCGCACACACACACACACACAGCATATATACACATATTGCTCACACTTGTCCAGAAAGATCAATGGCCCAATTGCCCAGGAACCAAGGCCTAAGCCCATTTCCCCACTAGCTGGGTTTCCAGAGAGCCAAAACCCCTTCCCAGTATTTAATGGGCTCACTTCCCCCCAACATTTACATACCCAGTTCACCAAGGAATGGCTAAAGGAGACTAGGTGCCTTGAGTGGGGACACAGGGTTACTGCCACGGTCCCCATCACTACTCAGTAACTGTGAATGAGTAGGCCATATGAATAAATGGGAGCGCTGGGGGCGCCCCTGGGTGGTTTGACCAGCCTTAGGATAAAGTCAAAACATTTTGTTCTGGAGTCTCAGACGTCCACGGAAAAGGCCTGAGGCAGAGGCAAACCAGAACACGGGATCTCTCCTCCCTGGAAAGTTAACCTTCCACCCTCACCCACCCCTTTCCCAATTCTCCCCTCACCCTGTGAAAGCTCCCAGCCAGCCCAGGCAGTGACCCACCCACTCCGGCTTACTTCCCATTCGTTTCACTCAGTCATTCAACAAACATCCACAGGCACCTACTGTGTGTCAGTCACCGTGCCAGGCCCTGGAGATCCAGGGATGCCAGGCACCGCCGGGGAGAGTGTAGGAGCCTCCCTCTGCTCCTCTCATTCCAGGCACGCTCCACACAAGGCCCTCTCTTCAGAGAACCATGGCTTCTCCATTTCTTCTTTCAGAGGCCTCCCCCTGGTGCAGGAGCAGTGGCTCAGAAAATCTGTCTTTTCAGTTGCATTATAGGATTTTTTTTTTTTAAGCAGCAGCAGCAGCAGGGGCAGCGCCTTACCTTCCAAGAAGCCTGTGGCTTAGGCTAATATTTACATGTATTTGCATTTCCTTTGTACACAAGGATGGGGAAAGGGTGGGGAAGGGAGTTTTGCCAAAGAAGGAACATGCACCCTGAGCCAATCCTCAAAGTACTATTGCAGTTGCCAATTGAAAATCAAGAAGCAACTTGTTTAGCTAAAACTCAGGTGATTTCTATCACTCCCACCCTGGCTCTCCTCCCCGCTGCAAACTCCTGGCTCCTCAGCTGGCCTGTGTATCTGTTCGAGTCAGGTGTGGGCGAGCTCTATTTTGTCTTGGTCTTACATGCACTGGAAATTGTCTTTCTCCCCTAATTCTTCAGGTTTTGGTCATTTTCAGAGAACTCTGTGGGCACCCTCTGGTGGCTGACTGAAAATTTTACCTGCAAAAGTTGCAGTTTAGCAGGATGTTGCAGGCTCTCTTTTGCAGTCACGCTCTTTGGTTGGAGGTTAGAAGCTATAAGCTTATTTGCTGTTCTTTGTACTATGTCTTTCCTCACACGATACTTGAGCTGGAGGCCAGGACAGTAGCTCTGTCCGCTCCGGAGGAAAGACACTTTACAGAAAGGGCAGAGCAGGGGCGTCTGGGTGGCTCAGGTCATGATCTCTGGGTTCGTGAGTTTGAGCCCTGCGTCAGGCTTTGTGCTGCCAGCTCAGAGCCTGAAGCCTGCTTCGGATTCTGTGTCTCCCTCTCTCTCTGCTCCTCCCCCGCTTGCGCTCTGCCTCTCTCTCTCAAAAATAAATAAAGATTAAAAAAAATTTTTTTGGAAAGGAAAGGAAAGCAAGCAAGCAAGGGAGGGCCGAGCAAAGAAACGGCATGAATTGTGCTTTGCAGTTTTTCCAGGTCAGCCCAGGTGAGGAGGATGAGGGCAGCCTTCTTTGGGCTCTCAGAGGACTCACCTCCAGAGGAAAACTCACTGTATCTCAAGGGCAGGCCAGGCTCCTGGAACGGTTCTCTTCCCAGAATTCCTGCTCCTCCACCAGTCCAAGGGGCAACCATTCCTGAGAATCTTCCTGATCTTCAGAGAAGGGCTGGGGCTGAAAGGAGGGAGGAGTAGAAGCGGGAAGAACTGTCCACCTGAGGATGACCACTCTCAGGCCTTAAAATCAGAAGATCTGACGAGCATTGCTGTTCTGTCAACACAATAAATACCACCACCTGATATTCCTTAGCTCTTTCTCCAAGGATTTCATTAGCCTCAGGTCACTTCCCAAAGCCAGTTCATGTTACCTTCATTTTATAAAAAGAGGCCCCAGGAGGTTAACTACTAATGTGACTTTCTCCAGCTTGTCAGCATGGGCCAAGATGGTGTCTTCTCTCCTGCCTGCTGGTGTTCTGGAATATTTACCACTAGCTGCTGTGGGTCTCAGCCACATCCTGCCCCTGAGTCTATCAAAGCAAGCCACCCAGGAACAGGCAAATCGTGATGAGGCCTTTGTAAGACAAGGTCTTAATTTAAGGAAGGGTATACTTGAGGCACAGGAGAATGGCAATATCTCAAGTGGGTTCCAGAAGCTGGAAGGACAACCAGGTTGCTCAGATTCCAGACTCCTTCGTCTTAGGCCTAAGTCACATCATTAACTGGGAAGTAAAGAAGCGTTGTCTACCAGAAACAATCCTCTTTATTGCTGCCATTTTTCATTTGCTTTCTTTCCACAACCAGGCCCCAGGGCAGAAGGGAAGCCCCGCTCCCGGTGAGCCATCAGTCACCCCACACTGGCCGTGGCAGCCCTGTTCTGCCCAGCTGGGTCTGAGAATGCCGCTGGGGGCAGTGGGAGGGGAATAATGTCTTTGGTGGACAGCCTCGAAGCTAAGATAAGACTGGGACAGAGCAGAAAACAAAGAAGTCCGTGTGACCACAAGGTCAGGGAACAGACAGCTCAACTACCCACAGAGCCACCCGCCCAGAGGCAGGGCAGTCAGGGATCTCCTGCTAAATCTGAACTGAGCTCATGGATTTCTCCCTCTAGCTAGTGCTTCCAGCAGAATGCAAATACTGTTACTGTAGGCCCCAAACACTCACGCAGGGATGGAGAAGGCATCTTGATCATCACAGCTGAGGGAGTGCTCCCTAAGTGCAGCCACCTCCCACTCTAAACCCTTCATCTAGGGGCGCCTGGGTGGCTAAGTCGATTGAGCAGCTGACTTCGGCTCAGGTCATGATCTCACAGTTCATGAGTTCGGGCCCCGCGTCAGGCTTGCTGCTGTCAGCACGGAGCCGGCTTCAGATCCTCTGTCACCCCCTCTCTCTGCCTCTCCCCTGCTTGTGCTCTATCAAAAATAAATTAACATTAAAAAAATATATTTAAACCCTTCACCTAGATGAATTCATTAGTCTCCGTGACAGCCAAATAAAGGAGGTGCATGCTGTTATTACCCCCCCAGAAAAGGACACCACGACACAGAGATTCTTGCCCCACATCATGCATATTGTCACTGGTGGAGTCAGGATTCAAACCCAGCCGCCTGGCTCCAGAGCCTGTTCTCTTCAACGGCTTCATCCCACCGTTTCCCTACGTGTGTGTCAGGGGCTCCTTTATCCTTCACAAAAGCTGCACATCGTATGCACTGCTATCTCCATTTTACTGATGAGAAAATGGAGTCATAGAGGCAGCAAGGGGCAGAGTCAGAATTTGAATCGAGGCAGCTAGACTCCTGAACCCCAGCTCTAACCATCACATTCTACCACCTCCCTCTAAGCGAGGGCAATTCTCCAAAGCTTCCGCTCATTGGGTTTTGCAGATTTCCTCCTAGACAGTGGCAAGCACCACTCTGGCTTTGGGGCTGGCCCTGAAGCCCAGGGAGTAGCCCTCCTCCCCTCCTAAAGGCAGATCAGAAAAGGCTCCGGGCGCCTGGGTGGCGCAGTCGGTTAAGCGTCCGACTTCAGCCAGGTCACGATCTCGCGGTCCGGGAGTTCGAGCCCCGCGTCAGGCTCTGGGCTGATGGCTCGGAGCCTGGAGCCTGTTTCCGATTCTGTGTCTCCCTCTCTCTCTGCCCCTCCCCCGTTCATGCTCTGTCTCTCTCTGTCCCAAAAATAAATTAACGTTGAAAAAAAAAAAAAAAGAAAAGGCTCCTCCCTGTCTGCACACCGCTCCAGGGATGGGCTCATTGCCTCATGCCTCTGACTGGCTAGGCAATATCAGTCTTGATTCTGTCCAGGTCACCCAGGGTTTACCGGCCTCTCTGGGGCTTCCAGCCCTGGGAAAGTATCTCACTCTTCCTTACCCAGATTATTCCAATTTCCCTGGAAGCCCAAATATTTATTTTATGGGACATAAAGGCAAATCCAGCTCCTCCACTTGGTATCAGGCTCCCCAGGGCTCCCCTGAGGCAGCCACTTAGGAAATTGGGGAATGAGTAGGTCAGTCACAGTCCTGCTCCTGAGCTGAGGGGCCAGCACTCATAGGGCATTACTCGATTTTACTTTTCTGATTAAGAAATGTCTTAAGCAAATTCTTCTCCTTTCTAATTGATCATGTATCTGGCTACCTTCCAAAATTGACATTGGCCTTCGTCTTCTAAGGTTTGTGTTCTGCTGAGTTGGGCAGTTGAGTTTTATCAAACAGGATCAACGCCATGATATCAACTTCAAATTGCCAGGTACCCTTGCTGGAGGTCTTCCATTTGTCCCTCCATATCTCCCTTCACACTTCCCCCAGGGTGCTGACCTATAAGGACAATATCAATAGGTTCCTTGTCCTCAGGCTTTCATTGGTTTCATCCAGTTGGAGGTCACTGGCAGTAAATAAGTAGGCAGGAGGAGAGAGAGGTCAGAGTGTTTATCCTGCCAGCTTACCTTGAGTTATCTGAGTGCCTCTATGGAGGCCATAACATATATTTATACTCCTGTATCCATTGGTAACAACTTACCTCAAACAGTAACTTAAAACAATAACAATCACTTATTTTATTGATGAACCTACAATTTGGATGAGGCTTAGAGAGGCAACTCAACTCTCTTCCGTGTGGAATAGGCCAGGGCAGGGTGACTGGGGCTAGAGAATCCACTTCCAAGATGGCTAGCAAGTTGGTGCTGGTTATCATCTGATCATCTGGGGGAACTTAGTCAGGGCTGCTAACAGAGACCTTTAGTTCTCCAGAAGGGCCTCTCCTTGGGGCCGTTAGACTTCCTCCCAGCAAAGTGAGTGGTCCAAGAGGAAAGTAATGGCAGCTCCCAATCTCTTAAGGCCTGGGCCCAGAAACTGGGACAACATCACTTCCACCATGATCTTGGTCAAAGCAGTCACAGAGACCCCTCTGATTCAAGAGGAGAGAACACAGACCTCACTTTTGATGAAAGGACTATCAAAGAATTTTAGACTGTCTTTAATCCACCACGGTTTATAAGTGGTCTCTCCTACAGCTACCTTTCCAGGGTCCAATAAATGCTCTCTCCCCTTGCTCTATCAGGCCAGGAGTGGAACACCTGGCTCCTTGTTAGTGCCTGTCCCAAGGTGTGTCCGTGGTTTGATTCACCTCTACCCTGATCACACGTTTGTAGTAGCCTCTTTATTAAATGCCACCTCAAAATATCCAGCTTGAGTGTACCCAGGGATGTGACTGGACCCTGGCAATATTTCTCTGCCAAGAGCCTACTTGACCCCAACAGGAATATTCTGTGAGACCACCCTCCTCAAAACCTCTCCTCCTAACTCCAACCAACCCCAAACTCCCCACACTCCAATAGCCTCTCAACTTTACCTATCACTTTCCTTCTGGCCCTTGGAAGACCTCAGCTCAGTCAATAAGAGCTGGCTAGCTTATCAAAATAATCCATGCTTCCATGCTTCTAGGGTGCTCATGATTCACACATACCTCACCCAGGAAAATGTTTATACTATTATACTTTCTCAAGAGTCAAATCTTAACCCAAACTCTTAAATTCTATGTTCATAAACATAGAAATTTGTGAACCTCTAAATAGGCTAATAAAGGGGTCTGTCTTTTGGTCAGGCTAGCCTTTCAGATCTCCTCAAACCACACAAAAAACTTCCAAATCTTCCTACCTGCAGCCTTCTAAAGTTTTCCTTAACCTTGATTTCCCATGCAGAGCCTGAAGATCTATTTTACTTCTTTTGGCTTTTTCCTGGTAACTCTCATGCCTCCAGTGGGGGACCTATAACTGATTAAGTCCAGAGCCATGGCAAAAGGGCATCTTGACTGCCCCCATGCCTCATCTCATTCAAAGACAAGTGTATCACCAGCAAGTGAAGAGGAACAAAGTTGGTCTTTCTATGACACTGCAAAAGATAGCATTTTCTGGATTCTTATCTGGAACTCCAGTAATTATGGTATCTGTCATTAACTTAATCAGCAGAACTGAGAAAGGCAGTGCGAAACTATTTCTGAAGCACTTTCTTCACTTCTAGTACTTTCAACACTTTTCATTAATTCATTCACTGAAGAAATATTTATTTGAACACTTGCTGTATGTGATAGGCAATGTACTAAGCACTGGGAATCAATTATGAGCAAAAACAAACTGACTGGAAGATACGTCACTCAAAGAATTGCACAAATAAATGTGAAATAACAAATTATGATACCCTTTTCCTTGTATTATGAGTGTGCATAATAAGGAGACTGTCATCATCAGGGGGGTCAGGAATAAATATCCATCACTCTTAAATCCCACTGATGCTCCCATCCTCCACCAAACTCATCCCCACCCTGGGATAACCATGGAACAGCTCAAATGGAAGTGTTAGTCCCTGTTTCTTATAGCTCTGAGCTGCTAAGTGCTAGGGACTTCCACCTACAGCAGCCCTGTCAGCTTCCCAGCCCAACCCACCCACCCTAGGAGATATCAGGAGCCCAGGGACACCACTCCCATCAGTGGGAGGGGCCTGAAGTGGGCCTTAGTCGGAGTCTTCTTCTAAAGCAGAGTGAAATGTGTTTCATGGTGGCATGGTCAGGTCTTCTAGGAACCTACCTATTGCCATGCCAAGCTGCCCAAGGAATCTCTACCACAGAGTCCCAGCCCCATTTACCAGGATGCCTCAAAGGCAATGTTGCCGGAGATGTCGGTGGGGTATCTGGCTCAGCTCTTCATCCACATTTCTAACGAACTGGTTTCGGGGCGCCTGGGTGGCTCAGACAGTCAAGCATCTGACATGGTTCAAGTGCCGATCTCATGGTTTGCGAGTTCAAGCCCTGCCTCAGGCTCTGTGCTGACAGCTCAGAGCCTGGAGACTGCTTCAGCTTCTGTGTCTCCCTCTCTTTCTGCCCCTCTCCCACTCTCTCTCTCTCTCAAAAATAAATAAACATTAAAAAATAATTTAAAGAGCTGGTTTCTACACCCTCCTGAGTCCATGTGCAACAGGATTTTACAGATCTCTTTCTACCATGTCTCTGGGTAGTACTATCCTGATACTTACTTTTAGTTGCTTCTCTTCTTATAGCTAATCATGGCAGAAGCTATACATCTAGGCAGTACCCAAGGTTCTCTGAACCTCATGTTCACTCTGTCTTCTAATGAGAGCCAAATGCCAGCAGAGAGCCCTCTAGGGACTTCTGGGCCCTCCCAATACCGCACATGTTACTAGCGCAGACACCCCACCAAGCTCTGCCCTTCCCTGCTCCTCCCTGTCTGCGCATACAGAACATGTGTCTGCCTTCCAGCCGCATCCCCATACATTCAGATGAATATTCCCATTTGAGGATGCCAGTCTACAGAGGCAACAAACAGCAACTGAGAGAAACCTAAGTCAGAACTGGGTTTCAATGCTGGTTCTACCTCTTACCACCTATGCGCATTTGAGTAACATACCCAAACAGCCTCAGTTTCTTCACTGACAGAAAATTGAGATAATAATTTCCACCTTCTGAGAAGAAATAATGGCAACCCTAGTACAGTGCCAGGAACCCAGAGGGTACTTGACAAATGCTAGTTTCCTTTCTGTTCTGACAAAGCTGCTGTGGCCAAAGGTCCCTCAACAGAGTCTGTACTCGGCTATCTGCTCCAAAAGACTAAAGCAAAGGTGCAAATAATTTAAAACCACAGTCCCCTTTGCCAAAATAAAGCATTCTTTCCTGTTGAGGAGGACTGCGTCCTGAAGGCTATGGAGGCAGAAGAGTCTGCTCCCACAGACAGCCCCCGGAAGGGGAAGTCTGAGGGCTGGGGGAGGGGAGGTGCACCAGCTCTAAGAGATTCTTTCAGTCCTGAGGGAGCAAGTGTGGCCACCGGAGAGGTTTCAAACGGAGTCAGCCCACTGCCCTAAAGGGTTGCCTTGACCCAACTCAGGCCAGCAACTCCATGCCCAGCCCACTCTAGGAGGCAATAGGAAGAATGACTACATGGGCCACATCCTCCCTCAGAAAGAGCCAGGGAGCACCTCCCAGCTGCTCTGATCAGAATAGCATCTGGGAAAATCTGATGTCACCAACAAAGCCAACGAATGGATCTGGACGACGCCTCCAAGCTGAATCGGGACTGTAAGAGCCTCCCTCGGCCTGGCTTGGAAAGAGGCCGTAAGAGGGAATCAATCTGAGCCGGGGCTCAGCACAGCCTGCAAGCCTCCCCGCCTGAATAAATGCATGTTGTTCTGCATGCCCAGAGGACAAGACTGCCTCTCCTTGGGTGACCTTGCTGGCAGCAGTGGCTTTGTTAGTGTGTGGACTTTCATCATATTCAAAAGATTCTACATTTGAAAAGAGTTAAGCTGGAGGAAGCTGGGAAAAAAAGAGTCAGAGAAGGCCTACTGGGGTAGCATAAGCCTTCAACGGAGTTGTCACCCCGGGGCCTGAGTGGGTAGTACACAAAGAGTGCTTTTCTCTCCGACACACACTTTTCCAAAAGCAAGGGGTTACCATAATAATAGTGATAATAACCCCATTTACTGAGAGTTGACCATGTGCCCGGAACTCTACTAAGCACCACTTTGCACCACTTTACGTCTGTTGTTTAATATAATCCTCACAGCCACTCCATGAGGTATTATCTCCGTTTCACAAACAAGGAAACTGAGTCTCAGAGATGACATACCGCCAGCTCCAGGTCATAACTGCTATTAAGTGGTAAAGCCACGATTCTCAATTTGTGAGGAGTAGTGAAGAAAAGTGTGGCATCTTAGAATTAGAGTCCCTTTTGGATAAGGGCTTCCAGGTTTATACACACGGAGGATCAGAAGGATCTCGAAGGCGTCCCAGTCATCACTCAGGCTGCTCTGTCTCCTCCCCACCAAGGGCAGGAAGAGTGGATCCTGGGCCCTCAGTGGAACATCACCTCTTTCTTGGGGAGCATTTGTCACACACTGTCAACTGTGTGTGGGAGAGGATTAAGGTCCTTCCCTTCTTATCCTATCTTCTCACTTAGGAAGGTCAGAGCCAGGGCCAGCTTCACCGGCCTATGATCTGTGAGTCACACAGCCCCTGGCTTGAAAGGGTCCCATGTTTGATCTACATCTTTGCTGTCACTGCTTTAAAATTCCTAATAAATTTTCAACAAGGGACCTTGCCTTTTCTTTTCTTTTCTTTTCTTTTCTTTCTTTCTTTCTTTCTTTTTCTTTCTTTCTTTCTTTAAATTTATTTTGAGAGAGAGAGAGACAGAAAGTGAGAGAGAGAGGGAGAGGGTGAATCCCAAGTAGGCCCTACCCTGTCAGCACAGAGCCCAACTTGGGGTTTGAACCCACGAACTGTGAGATCATGACCTGAGCTGAAACCAAGAGTTGGAGGCTTAACCGACCGAGCCACCCAGCGGCCACTCCCCCACCCCTCCAGCATCTCCATTTTGCAATGAGCCCCACAAATTGTGTAGTTGGTCCTAGACAGAGCTTTCCACTTAGAGCAGGGGGAGCAGCCAGTCGAACCACAGTTTGTGTCTTTTGACTTGTAGCCTCTTCTCACAAGCAGTGGGCTGCCTGGTTAGAACACCACACATAATAGAGTCCAAAGAGCATGGATAAGCCCCTTTCCAGCAAACGCAGATGAAACGGTTACCTGAAATTTGTCAGGGTAGAAGTTCCTCGGTAAATGTGTTTTTTCAACAACTGAACCTTGTAGTACCTGGTACCAATGGCTAAAACTGGCCACCATCTATGCCAGGTTTTACCAGGTTTCATAAAAGCCACAAAGCTTGCTACTCTTTCCTCATCCTTGTTGAAGTAGGAACGTTAAGTGCACAATCATAGCAATTATCACAATTTTTCTCAGATTTCCACAGCAATACAGAAGATCATAAGGAAGAAAAAGAGCATTGTCTGCTGTCCAATTATGCAGAGCATGTAGGAACAGGAGTGTTTGTCCCGATGTCAAAAATCCTTGTGTTTATCAGAAACTGTGCTTCAAGGCATGCTTTAGTTTATGGTGTTAAGGGGCCAGATGCCTGAATAAAGAGACAGCAGGCCTTAATCATTTTCCTAGGACTATGATTACCTGAAATAGCACTTGCTTTCACCTAAAGACAAAAGTGACGATTTGGGTAGAGAATCTGTGTTTGTGAAGAATTACGTTCTTCCAAACATTGATTTCCTGGGACTTAAAAGTACTCATAGGCAATATGAGCCCAGGTAGATGTAAAGGACCAGACTAAATCAAAATTAAGCAGAGGTCCCAAGGTTTTTTTTTTTTTCTTTTTTAAAGAGAAGAGCAACTATTTTGACCTACTGTATAGGTCTATTTCCCCCTCCCTCCATAAAAACACATACAGTTTTACCTCCTTAACTCAAAGGCTAAAGATTTTCCCCCTCTAGGTTTGGTGCCTGAATAGCTGACAAAAGTGATGTTTATTCCAAGTCATCATTCATTCACTCATAAGCCCAGGTCAAAACATGTGGGTACCCTGAATAGGCTAAGAGTTTAGCATTGCTTCTACCAGTATTCTTTTACTATCCGTAGTGCCTACTTAATGGGGGCTGGGAAAGTCTATTCAATATTAATTGAAAAATGAAAATGTTTTTGTTTATAACCCACAGGTCAACTATCTTCCCATCCCCTTTGAGTATTTTCAAAGCAAAACTCTACTTACAGAGGAGCATTGTTGAGCGATGTAATTTACCTGGCTCAGCAGACAGTATTTTGCTTTAAGAATCCCAATACCTTGTGTGTAGGACACCAATATATGTTCCCCGAAGACGGAAAGCCTCCTCCAGGGAAAGAAAATAACCCTGCTCCTTTTTTTTTTTTTTTCACCTTTTGGTCATTACTATTCCCCCCGCTCATCTTTTTGTCTTCAAAGAGTCTTCCACATATTCGTAGAATTAGTGGATCTTGGTTTAACCCAGCCAGTATGACTGGGAAGCAGAACAAAAGCAGAAAACACTTCCAGTGCCTTTGTGAGCAGAGACTGGCAGTCCCAGCACAGCAGCAGAGCCTGGACTTGCCTCTCCTCTCGGGCACATCTCCTCCACCCACACCCCCACCCCACCTACACAGACACACAGACAATGTCATCAAGACAACGCACCTTCACAAAAGTGCAGATTCGCCAGGGAAACCAGACTCTGACACGGTATCTTAGTGTAACTGAAAGGGGATGTTGCCCACCTGGTAGTTGCCTGAGCCTCCTCCACTGGGGGCTCAAGTGCCTTGAGCCACTATGAAGTTGCTTCTGGAAACTAGCTGGATGATCCTCTCTGATAGTTCCCCTTTATCTGGGATCCCTTCAGTAGAAGGACCTTCTGGGATACAAGACCATGGATGCCGGAAACCAGACAGAGTGATAAAACCCAGCTGGGACTCTTTGGACACAGGGGGAAAGCCCCCAAATGCCTGTAAAAGTGGGGGGTGAAGAGGAGAGTGATGTATGAGAAGCTAAGGGAAAACTGCCTGCTAACAGACCCACGCAAGGTAAACAGCAGAAGTTGTTAGCTATTACTCCCTCCTCCTTTCCGTTTCAGAACCCTCCTGAAGGATCTCCTGGGATGTGCAGCAAGTAATTAGTGATAGTTGCTTGTTCACATTTACTCCTTGCACAATTTCCTCTTCTAGCCATAGAGAAAGCTACTTCTTGAGCAGTTCTGACTGGGAATCAACAGTGATGATTTAAAAAATCACTAAGCATGCCTCATAAGGAAGGCACGTTATTAGAACATTTGAATATCTTCAGAATGAGACCCACAGAGTCCTCTCCCTCCTGTCATTTATATTGAATGAGTGTTACTCCAGGACTTTAAATTATCTTAATATGCCTTTCAAATCTCTTTCTTCTCTGTATAAGCCCCCTATTGAACCACCCTTGTCTGTTATTGTTACCATCACTGCTGATGCTCTTAAACAGTACCCACTCTCCCTAGCCTTACCTTCTAGCTGGAGGTGCAGGGTATACAGTAAAATGGCAACCACAACAAACCGAAGCAAGGTAAGGAGTGCAAATATCCAGAGTGTTGCAGATGGAAAGTGCTGGAAGAATCAAGAGGGAAGAGAGAGCTTTAAGCAGAGGCAAGCAGGATAAGAGTGGCAAAGATTGTGAGGCCAAAGCAGATCTGCTCAAGAGAAAGTGAATTCCTCTGTCCAAACTAGACCAATCATTCAAAATGGAAGGGCTCAAGAAAATGGCGTGCAGGTAAAAACTTGGAATTGTACATTTTTCCAGCTACCAACATGATATCATTGAACACAGAGTTGGAAAGATATGCACAAAATTGGCTTTCCTCAGGTAGGTGCAAGTTGGCTCAAGAACACCACTGGGGCAAGACCTCTGAGACCTATTACTTAAGTTTAGCTCAGTTTCATTTAGCCCCTAGACAGAACTTTTCAAGACTGAAATAGGCTGACACAGAGAACAAGTCAGCTACATCAATAACTGATGTGCTGACTCCATATGTACAATAATGGGGAACTTGGCCTATTTTCAGCATTGCAATTCCCTGAATGCTGTTTGCAACTCTGTGGCCCACCCCTAGTCTTAATATTCCCTTTCATAAAGGAAATGGAATCTTACCAGGCTCTGTTCAGCCTTTTGGGCTAAAGAGAATGTGCACCAGACCAACCTACAAGGTTACCACCATTGTGGATCCCCCTGACAGCATCCCCCAACTTTTCTCCAGATCTGCCTGGAAGCACAGGTGGTTATCTACTGACTATATCCATCCAAGGTTCAATCAAGGTTCAATCAAGGACCAGAATTTTCACAGAGTGAAGTGAAATTTTCACAGAGCAATTGGAAACACGAAAAAATAACATTCAGGGCTCCTGGGCAGGCTTCTTATAGGAAGCTGTACTTCCCCTGGGGGTCCTTCAAGCATTACCCCAGTTCTCCTTTAACAGCCACTCTAGGAAAAGGACACTACTACATGGGCCAGGCCATATCAAGACTTCAGGACCAACATCAAATAGGGTAGTGGGAGGGGGTTGGATTGGGGTAAAAGGGAGACTGTGGGGAAGGGGGGTTCAGTGTCTAGTCTATGAGTTCTATATGAAGGATTTTTCTTCTATCCTGTATCTTGAAGGCAGAGCAGATTCAAGTGTCAAGGCATGAAAACAAACACTTTCCAAGTTACCCTTCACCCTTTTACCCTTTAGCAATATATGCAGGTTTTCTCAGAAAACAATATGTCCGAAATAAGAAATAAAGAACCAAAAATACGTCCTGAAAAATTAATGTAAATATAAATGCGGGCTTTATTTTATTTTTCATCCAAATCCTGCTCCCAATTATTACTTAAGGCCTTAGTTATGGTACAATTAGAAGGAAACATTCTAGATAGCTGCTGTGGGACATAGTCAATAGGCCCATTTATAATATCTTGGAGCCGTCTGAACTATACAACCATTCTCTCTTGGCCTCTACCCCTTGCTTTCCAAGTGAATTGAGCTAAATTCATTATGAGAGATTTTATTGTATCATACTCCCCTTTGCTAAATACCTGACTGATTTCATTGTTTTCTCAGGCCATGAACCTAAAACCTAATTGACAGAGGGATGTGTCTTCTCTTCAAGTCGCACATCCATCCCAGCAGAGGAATTGCTGCGTGTCGGCTGCTCCTGTTCCAAAGTCCCTAGTTATTGATCCTGATATTGCACAATTTTCCAATAAATCTTAATCACACAGACATAAATTAGCAGAAGTACTGAGAGTCTTCCTGAATATTCACCGGGTGAGAAATGCAGGTGGCTTCTCTGACTAGAAAAGCCTGCAGGCAATTGCATGCCATGTTGGGAAGGGTAAGTGATTTCCACTGGGAGAACTTATCATTTCTTAAATATTTATGTTTGTTTTCTCAGTTATAAAATTACTGCATCCCTCTCAAGAATTCCACCAAATATGTCTATTGTCTGAGGGGATTGTTTTTTCTAGTTTACTACAGCTTTCAAGATAGTACATACATGACTTTCAAAACCTCACTTTGAAAATTCAGGGGATTCTCTTTTGTCATGGGAGAGATGAGCAGGCTCACCGATTTCTGTAATGTTTCCCCTTTTCATCACTGCACAGAGACATCACTCTGCACACTCCCAACACTCTTCTAGATGTAAAGCTTATGACAATATAGAACCTAATATATTTTTTAGAAAGTTAATTTTTTTTAATGTTTATTTATCTATTTTGAGAAAGAGAGCATGTGTGAGTGGGGGAGAGGCAAAGAGAGAGGGAGAGAGAGAGAATCCCATGCAGGCTCCATGCCATCAGCACAGAGCCTGATGAGGGCTCCATCTCAGGACCCCTGAGATCATGACCTGAGCCAAAATGAGGTGGGATGCTTAACTGACTGAGCTACCCATGTGCTCCAAGAATATAATATTGAACAAATCTTGCATTTTCCACTTATAACCCATTTCCTTCTGCTACTTGCAGCAAAATCTTAAGATTTCTGAGTCAGATTAATTTATCTGAAGTGACCTTTACAATTTCCTTAGCCTCACTTCTGCTATAAGCAAAATGGGGAGAAACATATCTGCTCCTACCCCACAATGAAGAAAAAAATGGATAGCTAGGCTCCCCTGGGGAAAGTGGTATTCTACAGAGCACAGGATAAATGCTGTTGGAGATGGAATAAAAGGTTCTCCTTTCCCAATAATTTATAATCCAGGAGCCCTAGATGGGCCAAAGTCTGTACCAAAAGCCCAGAGACAACTCCATTCACTTACATTTGAGGATTAAGACCGCCGTCTTCCTTTCCTAATTTCCCAAGGTGCTTAGCACATTTCTATGACCAGTAAATGTGGTGGACTAATGAAATGAAAGAAATAGTCAGTTTAATTAGTGTCCTATCTCTGGCTGATATATGTACAATATTTAGTTCTTCAAAAACTAAAATAAAAGATTGATAACCCTTGCTTTGGATTACAAAGTGTCCAAAATCCAAATTAAAAGTGTTTTAACTCATTTTGTTATCATATCTAAATTTTATCCCATTCAGCAGCTTTCTAGGACACAGAGTAGAATGATAGAGACTTGCAGACATTTCCACAAGAGAAATGAGATTATCTCACCTTTTGGAGCTCTGTTGGCGCCCTTCTGTCTGACACACATCAAAACATCATTAATACGTTTAATGTGATTTGTCAATTTGCAGAGAGGGTGTATGAGTTCTAGGCTCACTTCAATTGTCAGAGAATGTCTCTGCTGAATAAAAGCCAATTGGAATGATTTTTAGTGTGTGCTATAGTCTATCTCTACCTGATTTCTTCAAAATGTTACCTAGACAGTTAACTTGCTTAAAGTGAATTTCTAGTTCACCAACTTTTTTTCACCAACTCAATGGGCTGCTAGATTTTAAGGAAAGAGGTCAGAGCTGAGTAGCTATCTTTCAAGTGTAACTTAGTAAGCATCTCTCAGTGATAACCAAGATAGTGGTGGCAATGAAAACCTCTGATGGGAGCTGAAAACCTTGAGTATCATGGTGTCAAATTTCTTATATTGCTACTTTCAGGCCAAAAAGTTACTACTCGATCACCTTAATTACGCTTAAAATATAAAATGCCCCAGATTTTTTACAGCCAAAATATAGTATGAGTCTCTTAAATAGTTCTATAATTAATTCTGAAGTTTTTCAGTGTCCAAAAGATGCATACCCACTAGAGAAATCATCTGTCATCCAAAACTGTTCTGGGGTCTCTCCTCTAATAATTTTGGAGACCCATCCTTAGCAGTGTAACGTGGGTAAGATTTCTTAATGACTAGAGGGCTCTTTGGCCAAGACATCAAATGGATTCCTGTCCACAACCCTAATGGGACAATTTGAGCCCTATTAAGAGTTATGATATCACTGCCCTCAAAATGGAGAGTTCTCACCCTGAAAGCCTGGGATTGAAGTAACACAGTGCCCAATTCTCAGTGAAGTCCACTCTGGTATTACCCCCCATATGTTCTTCTCTGGTTCTTAAGATTTTTAAAAGTCTTCACTATTTCTACTGACACTTGAACTGGATGGAATCTTGACTTCTTTGAATATCCTTGTCAGGTAGGGTCACAAAGCTCACAAGTATTAAATGAATATCTGATCAAACCTCTCATGGCTTCGTCCAAATCTAGTCATAGTTCTGGAGTCTATGCCCAAGACAGTCTTGCTCAAGGACTCTTGGTGTGATGGTCTGGGCCAGTAATACAACAATAAGGAGTGTGATGGTAGTCATGACGGAAGTAGCAGTAGAAGTACTGGACATAATGCTATTAACAGACATAGGAATCAAGGCAGAAAATGGATAGGGCATGGGTAGCCATTACTCCAAACCTCACAGACAAAAACTAGGCCAATGCTGATATTTATATTCCAACCAATCTGTAGTCTCTTTCAGTGAATGTATCTTTTGTGAAGCATGTATTTTTAAACACTGGCATTTCCACACACCTTTTATACCATGCCTTTTGACTTTCAGCTGACAGCGAACATTTCAAGTTATTGCATGGCACTGTAGCAAAACCACCAAAGGTTGATTTTCAGCACCATTGCCTTCTTTGTCTGTACAATGTTAAATTGAATAGTTTATTACAGTATAACCTTAGCATTTGTTTGTTTTTTAAGAAGAAAAAAAAATGAAAGAATGCAGTTGCCAGGGATACAAAGCACAGATTTCAAACTTATTCTAATTGAGTTCAAGACAGAAATCACTAGTGATGCCAAAACACTCAAAAAACATTCACCTAACAGAGACTCTTGAGAACTTAAGAAAAAAACTGTTCCTAATCCCCTAGCATTCTTGATAGAGTGTCAAACTTGCTCAAGGCTGATGCTTTGAGCCTTATAGGCCACAGCCAGTCAAGTTCAGGCCAATCAGATTCTCCATCTCTCCCATCTGCAGCCTTTCTGAATCCTGAGGCCTCCCCTTGAAGGACCTCAACCAAAGATGTTAGAAAGAAGGCAAAGGCTGGACTTCAAGATGTATTACAAAGCTGTAATCATTAAGACAGTATGGTACTGGCACAAAGACAAACACTCAGATCAATGGAACAGAATAGAGAACCCAGAAATGGCCCCACAAACGTATGGCCAACTAATCTTTGATGAAGCAGGAAAGAATATCCAATGAAATAAAGACAGTCTCTTCAGCAAGTGGTGCTAGGAAAACTGGACAGCGACATGCAGAAGAACGAACCTGGACCACTTTCTTACACCATACACAGAAATAAACTCAAAATGGATGAAAGATATAAATGTAAGGCAGGAGCCATCAACATCCTCGAGGAGAAAGCAGGCAAAAACCTCTTTGACCTTGGCCACAGCAACTTCTTACTCAACACATCTCCAGAGACAAAGGAAACAAAAGCAAGACTGAACTATTGGGACCTCGTCAAAATAAAAAGCTTCTGCATAGCAAAGGAAACAATCAGCAAAACTGATTATTTACTGTTATCAGTAAAAAGCAACTGATAGAATGGGAGAAGATATCTGCAAACAACATATCAGATAAAGGGTTAGTATCTAAAATCTATAAAGAACTTATCAAACTCAACACCCAAAAAACAAATAATCCAGTGAAGAAATGAGCAAAAGACATGAGTAGACACTTCTCCAAAGAAGACATCCAGATGGCCAACTGACACATAAAAAAATGTTCAACATCACTCATCATCTGGGAAATACAAATCAAAACCACCATGAGATACCACCTCACACCTGTCAGAATGGCTAACATTAACAACTCAGGCAACAACAGATGTTGGTGAGGATGTGGAGAAAGAGGATCTCTTTTGCATGCTGGTGGGAATGCAAGCTGGTTCAGCCACTCTGGAAAACAGTATGGAGGTTCCTCAAAAAACTAAAAATAGAACTACCCTATGACCCAGCAATTGCACTACTAGGTATTTATCTAAGGGATACAGGTATGCTGTTTCAAAGGGGCACATGCACCCCCATGTTTATACCAGCAATATCAACAATAGCCAAATATGGAAAGAGCCCAAAAATGTCCATCGATGGATGAATGGATAAAGAAGATGTGATACACACACACACACACACACACACACACACACACACATACACAATGGAGTATTATTCAGCAATCAAAAAGAATGAAATCTTGCCATTTGCAACTACATGGATGGAACTGGAGAGTATTATGCTAAGCGAAATTAGTCAGTCGGAGAAAGACAGATATCATATGACTTCACTCATATGAGGAACTTAAGATACAAAACAGATTAACATAAGGGAAGGGAAGCAAAAATTATATAAACACAGGGAGGGTGACAAAACATAAGAGACTCTTAAATACAGAGAACAGAGAGTTGCTGGAGGGGTTGTGGGAGCAGGGATGGCCGAAATGGATAAGGAGCATTAAGCAATCTACTCCTGAAATCATTGTTGCACCATGTGCTAACTAACTTGGATGTAAATTTAAAAAAATAAACAAATTATAGGAAGTAAAAAAAAAAAAAAAAAGGCAAAGGACCTCTAGGAAGCACAGACTATGTAAACAGTGAAACAAGCACCAAGATTTTTTCTGAGCCAAAATTTTCTAGATAGTTCCCTCTTCAAAATCCAAACTAAGTGGGGGACTTGCCACGCCTTCTCTCACAGACACAGGTTTTTTGAACTCTTTGGAAGCTGAGCACCTGATAAATAAACCATAACACAATAAATTAAATTTGTATCACTGCATCTATCTCCCAGTATGAAAGAAGCTCCTGGTCTTATTCTTTCAAGGTTTATATTTCAAGGCAAGATTTCAGCATAATTTAGAAAGTTTCCTTTTCTATTGAGTCAATTTGCTGTTTTTGAAATATTGTACAAATAACTCACATGTACCATGTTGGGTGGTGAATAATCTATCTTTTGATGAAAAGCATAAGTTCTTTTTAGAAGGAATCATTTATTTCTTAACATCCCCAAGGCAAAAAACTCCCAAGATAAAGCTAGGACTCTTCCTCTCTCTGGTTTATTTGACACCATATTTATAAAATAAGTTTTCTAAATCAAATGATCTTGAATATGTGACTTGGGAGGTTTGTGCTCTTCAACTCCTAAGGAAGAAAGCTATTGGGGAATGTTCATCATTCATTCAATCACTCATTCACTAGACACTCATTGAGTGCACTGGACTTGCAGAGCACTGTGCTAGGTGGTAATACTAAAGGATGGGGAAGATAAAAAGATAAATAAGAAAGCATTCCTCCACATTAGGAGCTTAGAAGCCTATAATACATGAACCAAGCACTAAGTACAAAAAGCAAATAGGAGACAGTATGGTGCCTACCTCTGATTGCACACCAAGATCACTTGAGAAACCAATTTAAAATAAAGAGTCTTAAAATCCTGAAAGAGAACACAGGCAGCAATCTCTCTGACATCAGCCATAGCATCATTTTTCTAGATATGTCTCCTAAGGCAAGGGAGACAAAAGCAAAAATAAACTATTAGGACTACACCAAAATAAAAATCTTTTGTACAGCAAAGAAAACTATCAACAAAATGAAAAGGCAACATACTGAATGGAAGAAGATATTTGTAAGTGATATATTTGATAAGGAGTTAATATCCAAAATATAAAAAGAACTTATACACCTCAATACCAACCCCCCCCAAACAATCCTATTAAAATGGGCAAAGAAGACATATAGATGGCTAACAGACACATGGAAACATGTGCAATATCAGTAATCATCAGGAAAATGAAAATCAAAACCACAGTGAAATCTTATACCTTACACAATCATCTTACACCTGTCAGAAGGCTGGAATCAAAAAGACAAGTAATAAGCATTGGCCACAGTATGGAGAAAAAGAAACTCTCACGCACTATTGGTGGGAATGTAAATTAGTACAGTCACTGTGGAAAACAGCATGGAGATTCCTCAAGAAGTTAAAAATAGAATTACCATATGATCCAGTAATTCCATTACTGGGTATTTACCCAAAGAAAACAAAAACACTAATCTGAAAAGGATATTATGCACCCCTATGTTTACCGCAGCATTGTTTACAATAGCCAAGATATGGAAGCAACTGAAATGTCAATCAATAGACAAGTGGATAAGAAAAATATGGTACATACACACAATGGAATACTAGGCAGCCATAAAAAGGTGAGAACTTGCCATTTTCAACAACATGGATGAACCTAGAGGGTATTATGCTAAGTGAAATAAGTCAGACTGAGAAAGACAAACGCCATATGATTTCACTTATCTGTGAAATCTAAAAAACAAAACAGGTGAATAAATAAACAAAAGCAGAATCAGGATCTATAAATACAGAAAACAAGCTGATGGTTGTGAGGGGAAAGGGTCGTAGCGGATGGGGAAAATGGGGGAAGGGGAGTGGGAGATACAGGTTTCCAGTTATAGAATGAATAAGTCACAGGAATAAAAGGCACAATGTAAGGAATATAGTCAATGACATTGTAATAATATCGTACAGAGACAGATGGTAGCTACATTTAGCATAGCATAATATATACAGAATATATATATATATATATATACACATATATATATAGCATAGCATAATATATACATGTATTATAGGCTTCTAAGCTCCTAATGTGGAGGAATGTTGTACACCTGAAATTAATGTAACATTGTGTGTCAACTATACTGAAATTAAATTTTTTTTTTAATTTGGGGCAGCTGGGTGGCTCAGTCAGTTGGGCATCCAACTTCAGCTCAGATCATGGTCTCGCGGTTGGTGAGTTCAAGCTCTGTGTCGAGCTCTGTGCTGACAGCTGGGAGCCTGGAGCCTGGTTCAGATTCTGTGTCTCCCTCTCTCTCTGCCCCTCCCCTCCTCACACTGTCTCTCTCTCTGTCTCAAAAATAAGTATTTTTTTAATTAATTTTTTTTATTAAAAAAAAATAAAAAACAAAGATTCTTGGGCCCTATCTGCTGGGCTGAGACCTACTGAATCAGAAGAAACTGAGAATTTGTTGGGGTTTTGTTTGTTTGTTTGTTAAGTAGGCTTCACTCCCAATGCAGAGACCAACACAGGGCTTGAACTCATGACCCTGAGTTCAAGAGTTGGACACTTAACCCACTGAGCCACCCAGGTACCCTGAGAATTTGTATTTTTATAAAGAGTTGAAGTAATTCTGAGATTCAGGCAGGTGGGGAATCCCAAAGCTTAAATAATGTTCTAGTGGCTAGAAAATCCCACGTAGGCCCTACCACGAACACCAATAGCATTTTGCTGCCAACTCATGGTCAAGATCAGGGACGCTGAGATCCTCATCTGCAAAGCCAGAAAACTAAACCTACAAAGAAGTGGTCTGACTTGCCCATAGAGAATATCCAGCTGGATATGCATCTTTAACTAGGAAGTCAAAAATTTCTTGCTATCATCACATTATTAGGAAATCAAATACCTATTTCAGCAGTATGCAAGACTATTCACACAGAATCACCACTCATCAGAGCTAGGTGGGACCTCACAGATGGTTACAGGTCTCAGGCAGTAACGCAAATGACTAAAACAGGCTAGAGGGGTCAGGAGTTAAAGGCCACCCGCTGCTCCACCTGAGCTGGTACTTGCCATGAAACAATGTGGGCCCAATGTGCCATTTCTTCCAAATTTTCAAGAGAAGCCAGAAATCTGGATTTGAAACACTCTGCATGCAAATAAAACAGACTTCACAGACAGATTTGCCCCACAAGCTACCAGTCTGTAATTCCCGATGTAATCCAAAGTCTTCACTTGACATGTGAGAAAAGAACCTGGTCCTATCCCTTGTATATTTTCAGTTTGGCCTGCACCAGTAAGGAGAGAGAGTTGTGGTTGAATTACATTCTGCTCTTTTTCCTGGGTTTGATTTTGTCAATTTTATTGATTGGCCCTGATGTTCAAAGGCAAGTTTGGACGCCCCGGAATCTGGCGTCCGGTGGCTGGAAGATGCTCACATATAAAAGCCCAGCACTTTCACCCCAACTCAGGACAACTCTGCAGAGCCACCCCAGCTTCAAAGCTCCCCAGGGGATGAGCTAACACTGTTTTTGTGGCCACATCACAGCCAGGCTTCCCCCAAGGCCCAGTCCTGTATCCCCTACAGGTGTGGGTCCCAGAGCACTCCCCAGTACACTTGCATAGCTTCTCTATCTTCAAGTCTGCTTCCCAGGAATCTGGCCCCCAATGTCAAGCACGTCAGGATCTCACCGAAAATAACCTCACCTGTGACAGTCCGGACTTGCAAAGTCAAATCAGAGGACCATTCTGTGCACTGTGAAAATTTCTTCTGTAGTTTATTTCGAAAATGGTTTTATTGGTTTTTGAAAAATCATACTATAGCAGATGCTTCCTATTTCACGTCCCCACCTCTGCCCACATCTGTGGCGGGCAGTTCCAGAAGTTCAGACTCAGCTGGTGTTGACAGTGTCCGGCTCCTTTTTCTGCCATTACACTCAGAGCTTTTTCTGATGCTTCAGGGCCCACTGGCCCCTCAGAGGTAGAGCCCGCAAAGGTGGGGATGTTTGTGCCAACGAGGACTGGGAGCTAATCGATTACTGCTCTATCCAGTCTCCTGGCTTTTGGGCAAGTCCCGGGGCAAGGAGCTCCCATTCCCCACCCCGCAGCCTTTATACACCCTGACATGGGCTTCACCCACCCCATCACCTCTCTCCCTCGGTCCTTTTCCTGGGATCATGTCTCAAATCAACTATACCAAGTTCAGAATGAGATAGATGCATCCTCAATTTTTAAATGCTCAACTGGGGCGCCTGGGTGGCGCAGTCGGTTAAGCGTCCGACTTCAGCCAGGTCACGATCTCGCGGTCCAGGAGTCCGAGCCCCGCGTCAGGCTCTGGGCTGATGGCTCAGAGCCTGGAGCCTGCTTCCGATTCTGTGTCTCCCTCTCTCTCTGCCCCTCCCCGTTCATGCTCTGTCTCTCTCTGTCCCAAAAATAAATAAATGTTGAAAAAAAAAATTTTTAAAAAAAATAAAAAAAAAAATAAAAAATAAAAAAAAAAATAAATGCTCAACAATACACAAAAGTATAAGAAGAGAGTAAAAGTGCATTTGCAAAACATCCCTCCAATTGTATTTCTATGCATTAATGCCCATTTATAAATAGCTTCAAATAGATTGGATCAACCTAGACACTCTGTGTACTAACCCGGCAGGTCCCTTCAAACACTTGTCTTACTGAGTACATTTAAAATTCAAACCACCTTCTACAATTGTTTCATTCATACATCCATTCATTTGACAAATGTTTGTTTCAAGTCTTCTATCTGCAAGGCACAGTGCTAAATACTGTAGATGTTACAAAGACATCTCCCATGCCCTCAGGGTGTTTCTATCCATTTTTCTATTTAATTTTTCAGGAGCATATCGATTGAACAAATTAAGGCCTGCATGTTTTCAAAAACCACATTAGGACTCCTTGAAATCTAATGCCACAGGCTTAAATTAGAGTTTCCATCCAATTGGTAGATATAAGATGAATGGACTCCTGGGTTCAAATTTTGGCTCTGTCACTAAGCAGAAGTGTGACCTTGGCCCTCATTTTTCTTGTTTGTAAAATGGGGGATCATAATAACTCTTGTCAGTAGTTGTGAAGATAAAATGAGATAATCGATATAAAGAACTTGGCATAGTGCCTGACACAGAATAAGCGCTCAATACATTTTCACTATAATAATTATTTTCGTCTCACATTAACCTCAGGTCCACTAAGTGTGAAGCATGGATCCAGGCACCATGGGAATTGGGCAGAATATTGAAACTCAAAATACAGACACTGTCCAATGCTCTCCCACTCGTCAGTTTTATCAGCTTGGAGTCCCATCACTGTCACTGGGGAGCTAAGGCATCAGAAACACAGTTCGTTCCCCTGAGCACTCCCTGTAACCACAGAGAGATTGGTCTCACCTGTCAATTTGTTGCCAGTGCACAGGTGCAGGTGGTGGTTTTGCAACTGGAGTTTGCTCTGGGCCCCCAGAGTCCTGCACGCAGTGTTTACCAATCCTGTAGGGAAAACACAAACCAGAGAACATAGAAGAGATTTAAGTATCAGATTTGCTCAACTGTCTGAGCAAATACCTTGCTGGCATGGAGACTCATGCTGCATTTCAACTCCTCAAGAATTATCTGCTCCGGCAGTCACTCCCTAACACATATGTCCCCTCACTATGAGGGGACATGTTCACCAGGAGCTTCTCTGTCTTCTATCTTGTGTAGTCCTCCTAGCATCCGGCACAGGCTTAATCCTCCTAGATGCTTAATAAATATTTGTCTACTGATTGGCTGAGCGCTTACAGATCTTAAATATCACCCTGGCAAAGAAAGAGTGTGAGGAGTGTGGAGAATGTTTTAGGCTGTGCATCTCTTTTGAAAACCTGACTTTTCAAAAACTTCCTGCCTAAGTTTTGTAAAGTGCTTTAAAGAGAGAGAGAGAGGGGCGCCTGGGTGGCGCAGTCAGTTGAGCGTCCGACTTCAGCCAGGTCACGATCTCGCGGTCCGTGAGTTCGAGCCCCGCGTCGGGCTCTGGGCTGATGGCTCAGAGCCTGGAGCCTGTTTCCGATTCTGTGTCTCCCTCTCTCTCTGCCCCTCCCCCGTTCATGCTCTGTCTCTCTCTGTCCCAAAAATAAATAAATGTTAAAAAAAAAAAAAAAGAGAGAGAGAGAGAGAGAGCAGATAAATTCAAATTAGCCTCCTGATGCAATCGTGTGTGTCTGGCTGAGAGCAGAGCAAGGGTGGAAGCAAGACCAGGATGCCTGCCACTCCATGCACAAAAGATTGCAAAACCAACATCGCATAGATTGGAAAACATATCTAAGGTGGCAGCAAGAACAGGTGAGAAAGGAGACTGTTCTACAGCTGAGGACAGCAAGCCACTGCCGAAGGTATATTTTGTTTGAATTGTTCATTTGTAAGACAACAACAAAAAAGTATTAGAATTAAATTAGAAACACTGGAAACACCAGATCCAAACTCTACAAGGTAACAGTTGGCTCTAGTTTATTCATATTCGTTCCTACCACCCTCTACTGTCTCCCTATTATAAAGTTGCATGTAAATTGCCATTTGTCACCTTGCTTCCACTATAGTTTTTCTTACAGATCACATGAGGAGGAAAATTGGGGCTCCTGGCTGCCTCAAGTGGTAGAGCATGTGACTCTTGATCTCGAGGTCATGAGTCCAAGCCCCACACTGGGTGTAGAGATTACTTTTTTTAAAAAATTGGGAGTAAAATGAAATGTTTGCATTCATGTCTCTATCAAAACTGGGAAAACAAAAGACAGACTGAAAGGGCCACATGCTTCACGAAAATGTTTTACCCATGGCCCACTTTACTCACTTATGGCACATTCTGTGCCTTGTGGGCATTTTAATCTGCATCTTATATTAGTTTTATATTGTAATTATCACAAATTACTGCAGTTTGGTGGCTTAAACACAACACAGATACATTATGATTGTGAAAGTCAGAAATCCAAAAGGGTTTCATTGGACTAGAACAAGGAGTCTACAGGGTCTCTATTGCTTCCGAAGGCTTTTAGGGGAGAAAATTCGGTCCCTTGCCTTTTCCAGCTCCCCTTGCTGCCCACATCGCTGGGCTCACGGCCCCCACTCAGGAACCCATCTCTGCTTTTACTCCGATTTCTGCTTATAGCCATCATATCTCTCTCACACACAGCCCTGCTTCCCTATTGCCCCTGTATGGGCCCTTGTAATTACATTGGGCCCACCTGGATAATTCACTCCCCTCCTCAAGGCACTCAGTTTAATCACATCTACAATTCCCTTTGGCCACATAATGTGACACAGTCCCAGGTTCCAGGAATTAGGATGTGGGCATCTTCGGGGAGCCATTATTCTGCTTATCAGATACCCTGTTACAGAGGCCAGGAATTGTTATGCCACTGCTTTCTGAAGAGAAGAAAAGGGGGAGAGGGCCAAAGGAAAAACTAAACATTTCAAAACTTTTGAAAATCATCCAGTTGAAATTCAACTTGCTCAAACTTCTGAACCTGAACAGGGAAATAAGGAAACAGAATGGTGAAGTGGTATTATGTCAACATTTAAATCCCTTTCCAAGTCTGGAGAATTTCCACCTTATGAGTTTTGGTGGGAATCAGGACAGCTTTCCATCACATGGTATGAATATGTTAGATATTGACTTTCCCATCATCCCTTGCAGCTGGGGCTGGCCTGGGATCTGGCTGCACCAATCAGAATGAGTCACGAGGGCTTGGAATTGAGAACTGTTAGCATAGGAAGTAAGGAATCGGCAGCTTCCTCTCTTTGGCCAGGCAAAGGCACCCACAATTTTCTCATCAAAACCCCTAGTTCTAAGGAGAACTAGGGCATTTTTCCTGCTTTGAGCAGGAATGCTTTTTCAAGCACTGAGCTTGGTGTTCCAGCCTCACAATCATCCTGTGAACTACCCAATATTTTAAGAAACTCCTTCCCTGTCTAACTCCATTACACTCAACTTCTGCTGCTTGCAATGAAGACCAATGCAGAGAGTGTATGGCTGCAAATTGAGTATATAGGTTAAGATAGGTTAAGATATAGGTTAAGAGCTCTGGACTCAACCAGAGCTGGGTTCAGGTCCTAGATCTACCCCTTTCTAGCAGTGTTTTAACCCTGGCCAAGTTACTTAACCTCCTTAAGTTTCAAAGTAATTGTAACGGCACTGACCCTAACTCATAGGTATATGGACACCAAACAGGATAACACAAGTGAAGGACTTAGTCCAATGCTTAGTACATAGTGATAGATAGCTAGGTAAATAGCAGCTACTATTAATTTTAAAGCCTTTGAGTTAAAAATGTCAGCAAAGAATACCAATCCCTCAATATTCATTCTCCTCTTTTTCTTTGGTAATAGAAGCCCAGTTTTAGACGGGCACATGGCCACATGGAATAAGGCCTATCCCAGACTCCTCTGAAAGCTTAATGTTCCTATGTGACTTGGTTCTGGCCAAGAGGGTATAAGCTGAAACAAGAAACTTCCAGAAAATGTCCTTAAAGAGAGCAGACGTGCTCTAATTTGTTTCTTCCTCTATTACTTGGAATGCAAATATAATGGCTGGATCTTGGACAGCTTTGTTAGGCCATGAGGTGGAAGCCAAGGGCTAAGTAGAGTGTAGTGGCAAGATAAAAGTGTCTGAGAACTGTGGAATGTGTCCACAACCCCGGTACTGATTACCTTCAGGTCTCCTTTACTCCATAGAGAAGTGAACTTCCATATTATGTAAGCCTGTGGTATTTTGGATTGCCATCACTCACAGCTGATATCACTCACACCTAATTGATATCAGAGTCCTTCCTACAACATCCCTAGTGGTGAGTCAACTGACTTTTGTTCGAACACTTTGAGTTATGAAAGCTTTGCTACCTGACAAGGAGCAAATTACCTTCTATTTTTAAAAGTTGCTTTTGTATTATATAGTTAATATATGAATCCATTTTGATTAAAAAAAAACATGTAAAAAATGTTTTAATGTTTATTTGTTTTTGAGGAAGAGGTGGGTGGAGGGGCAAGGGAAGGGACAGAGGATCGGAAGCAGGCTTCGTACTGACAGCAGCAAGCCCAGTGCAGGGCTCTAACTTATGAACTGTGAGATCATGACCTGAGCTGAAGTCAGATGCTTAACCAACTGAGTCACCCACATGCCCCCAAAAATGATATATTTTAAAGTATGAAATTCCCCATCATTCCCACTTCCATGGATTTCCTTCCTCAAAACTAACCATGGTTGGGGCACCTGGGTGGCTCAGTTGAGCGTCTGATTCTTGATTTCGGCTCAGGCCGTGATCTCGTGGTTCATGAGCTGGAACCCCACATTATCATCAGAGCCTGCTTGGGATTCTCTCTCTCTCCCTCTCTCTCTGCCCCTCCCGAGTGCTCTCCCACTCTCTGCCTCAAAATAAATAAATAAAACTTTTAAAAAAGAACCGACCATGGTCAACAGTCCAGTTATGTCTTCCTGGCCCAATCTCAATACAATTACATTCATACCAGTAGTGTAATAGTAGTGAGAATGCAGAGAAGGGACCCGACAAAAGAGAACCCACAGTACTCAATAACTGATGAGATAAGAGAATGGTGGAATTGAGAAGGGAGAACAGTCAAATAGGCAATCCAGGAGTCAAGCCAAGGTGAAACTGGGCAGGATGAGGGGGCACAGCAGAAAAAAGAAGAGGAGAAAGGATAATTACCAGCCCAGTTCTGGGCAGTTTCATCTCCAGAAGTTGGCTGAAGCCACAGGCAGGTGTCTGAGAGGTTCAGAATTGAGGGTGAGGAATGCAGTCTCCTGCAAAGAGCTGGAGCTCAGAGGAGGAGAATGCGGTGATGTGGGGGGGGGGGGGGGGGGGGAGATGGAGTTGGGGAGGGGAGGAGAGAAGGACCGCAGGCAGATTTGTGGGGGGAACACCTGCCTTTAGAAAGGTGAAGAGAAAAAGCAACCAGAACAGAAAGCAAATAGGTAGTTAGAAAGGGGAGGGCAGATTTCCTTAACATAGGAATGTATTACTTTTTTTTAAGCTTAAAATAATGAAACGAAAACTGAAGCGAGAAAGAACACGAGACAACTCAGCAGTCTGTAGGTGAATGAGGATGAGGTCACTGGGAAATTTTGAGAACAGCCATTTCCCTGAGCAGCGATGGTGGACACAGATTACACACAATGGAGGAGCAGGTGGGTGGGGTGGGAGTGGAGAGCTGAGCACATCCACCATTAGTTAGGACAGGCTAAACTCCAGATGAACCTACATCTCAGTTTTTTTAAACACAATAAAGGTTTGCTTCTTATTCCCGTGAAGCCTCAGATGGGTCAAATTCGCATCTTCCAGCTGTGCCTTCCTGGACACAAGGCAGAGGAAGTAGACAGCAATGGAAGTGAGAAGCGGGCTTTTTTTTCCCTCCAGTTTTATTGAGGTATAATTGACAAATAAATTTGTATATATTTAAAGTGTAAAATGTGATGATTTGATATACATATATTTTGTGAAATGATTACCATAATCAGGTTAATTAACACATCAATCACCTCACCTAGTTATCTTTTTTGTGGTGTGGTGAGAATGCTTAAGATCTAATCTCTTAGCAACTTTCAAGCGTACGATACAGCTTGACTACAGACACCATGCCGTCCATCCGAGCCCTAGAATTTATTCATCCTATAACCTAAGGCTTATTGACCAGCATCCCCCCATCTTCCCCAGCCCACAGCCCCTGGTAAACACCATTCTACTCTCTAGGACTTGGAATTTTTTTAATCTTTTTTTTAATCCCACATATAGGGAGACCAAACAGTATTTGTCTTTCTCAGTCTGGCTTATTTCATTTAGCATAATGTCTTCTAGCTCCATCCACGTTGTTGCAAATGGCAGGACTTCCTTCTTTTTCCTGGCTGAATAATATTCCCGTGTGTGTGTGTGTGTGTGTGTGTGTGTGTACCACATCTTCTTTATCCATTTGTCTGTTGATGGACACTTAGGTTGTTTCCATATCTTGACCATTGTGAATAAGGCTACAATGAACACAGAAATGTAGATATTGATTCATTTTCATTTCCCTCAGATATATACCCAGAAGTATTATATGGTACTTCTATTCACTTTATTTATTTATTTTTAAATGTTTGTCTATTTTTGAGAGAGAGAAAGAGTACAAACGGGAGAGGTATAGACAGAGGAGAAGACAGAGAATCAGAAACAGGCTCCAGCCTCTGAGCTGTCAGCATACAGCCCAACACAGGGCTCGAACTCACAAATTATGAGATCATGATCTGAGCAAGAAGTCGGATGCTCGACCCACTGAGCCACCCAGTTGTCCCTGGTAGTTCTATTTTAAATTTTTTGAAGAACCTCCACACTGTTTTCCATTGTAGCTGCACCAATTTACATTCCCAACAACAGGCACTGGTTCTTTTTTTTTTTTTTACCTTGATGTGGAAGCTACACGTGTTACTTCTGCTCATAGTACATTGACCTCAACCTACCAACACAACACATAGGATATTTAGTGAGCACTAACAGTCTGCTGCAAACACCTCATTCAAGAGGTCAGGAAGGAAGTAGAATGAGAAACTAAGGTGCAGAGAAAGCAAATGACTTACCCCAGGTCATCTGCTGAGGCTTAAATTTGGGTCTCTAGGCCTGTTCGGCTCTGTCCTCTATGCCACAACATGTCATCCACTTCTTTCCATAACTTTAAGGGAAGATTTAAAAAGGTTGATACTCCTGGGACACCTGGGTGGCTCAGTCGGTTGAGCATCAGACTTCGGCTTGGGTCGTGGTTCATGGGTTCAAGCCCCACGTTGGGCTCTGTGCTGACAGCTCAGAGCCTAGAGCCTGCTTCGGATTCTGTGTCTCCCTCTCTCTCTGCCCCCCTCCCATTTGCTCTGTCTCTCTCTCTCTCTCAGAAATGAATAGACACTGAAAGAAAAAAAATTTTTTTTTAATGGTTGATACTCCCTACAGTCAGAGTAGGCAGTGAGCTAGCCATGTCTTTTGAATAGTTTGTTTAATCTATTTTATTTATAACACTTTGTATAAACATGAAAGAAGTGGTTTCAGCAACTTCCACTGTAACTTTGGACTCCAGCAAAGTTTGTACTTACGGTCCCAGCTCTGCCTGGGGGCAGATTTAAACTGGCAGAAGAAATGAACAGCACTGCAGCCCAGCTCCCTCCACGTGCACCCTGCTGCAGGGACATTTTTGCTAGTGGCCCAAGGTCAAACTGTCCGGGCATGATGAGCTCATGGTATGTGCTATGCCTGGGCCTGTCCTTTCTCTGTCCCTCCATGGTGTTTGCTTTTCATTAGGAGTCTCAAAAATGCTCTGTGACCCCTCAATGACTACAATCACCATTCACCAGGTGCTGCTGTGCTCCTGAAATGTGCACTGTCCCACTGAAACCTCACAGGAGCTCTGCAGAGCAGGTATTATTCTTAGTTTACAGAAGGCCAGAGAATTTAGGCAAATGATAAAGATTCCATAGGTGCAAAGAGCATGGCTGAGTTTCACAGCTCAGCCCATTTTTCTCCAAGGCCCGAGCACTTTCTAGTGGTCCACCTAGCCTCCTGGCTAAAGGACATGATAAGAAAAATGAAAATAGATCAACAATAATCTCCTTAGAGCATAACACAATGGCCTTTCCAATAGAGTCTGTTTCCTCAAGGAAAGAACATAGGAAGGGAGGGCGGGACAGAGACAGACACTTTAGATATTGCTTGGAACACTCTATGCATGGTTTCAATATCTGAAGCTGTGTTGTCCTCTGTTTTAAGAGCTACTGGTCTGTGCCCAGGCTGAGCATAGGACAGGGCCCTGAGAAACAGCAGCGGAGAAGTGGGAGGAAAACGGGGAGAGAGGTAACACAAATACCAGGGGCACACAGGAGACCCTGGGCTCTCCACGCCAACGTCACCAGCCTATTAACAGGGTGCAATGATTTAAACACATCAGAGGTTGGCATTTGGAGCTAAAGGGAGAATGCTAGAGGTTTGGCTTAAAACAGAAAAATAAACTTGCTTTTTCCTCTTCCTCCTAAAGCTTGTCCTAGGCTGCAAGTGCAAAGACACTTAGCCACGGAGGCTCCGGTGGCTCCTTTCACCCGCTGTTTGCAGGAAGGAAGTGACAGTCCCACATCACAGAAGCCCTCAGCTCATCCGCTTTCTCGGCTAGCAGACTTCATTTCCAGCTTCACCTCACAGCCACTTGTGAGCCCAGCCCTGATGCCCAGAACAGCCTCTGAGCCCACATTTGTATGTCGGTGTGCGTACGTGAGTCCCTTCTCGTGCTGCGACTCAAACTAAATCAAGTACTATTTTCAGTCTGAGCAGCTGCCAGGTTTTCACGGCCAGGTTAGTGGAGGCAGCTCTTCACGCCCTACATGAACTGGTGTGAAACACGAAGAACACATCGGAGGAGATCAAAACCTTCAGCCTTTCAGGAAATACAAGTTTCAGACACTCCACATCAGTGATATCACTACAAAGATAGACAATTTTCCTTATTGTCAAAGCCCGTTGGAAGGAGCCGCAATGGCCGGGTACATCTTGCACAGGTTTTGAAGTCCTGATGTGATAGAGGGGCAGGAATTCGTGTGTCCCCAGCCCAGGCTCCCACAGCACCTACAGGATGCTGAGGGGAGAAGTCAACATGCAGTATACGGTGGGCATTAGCTCCGGGTCCCAGCCTCGGCAACAACTGTGACTCCCAGAGTAGGACTCAGGAGAGGAGACAGCTCTGATTTTAAGATATGACTCAAGTCACCAGAGGCCTTATTTTCCCTTGGCCCTCAAATTCCAAGTTCATAGGGACTCCTCAGGAATAAGTATGGACTCAACTATAAGGCACAGACCAATGGGGTCCCCTGGCAGACCCTATGAATAGGGTCAACGGCCTCAAATATTTTGCGTGGGTCATGCTGACCCAGTCCTCAGTGGGGGTGGGATGGAAGGTTATATGCTTCCCAAAAAACGGTACGGAAGTGAGGGAATGGTTTAACCCAAGCCATGATGTACCTGAAGAAGCAACTCAAGTTCCACCCCAAAACCATATATTAAGTTCAATCTACTCCCAATGGTGTTTTCTTTCCAAAAGAAACCTGGGAACTGGTTCGACAAAAAAAACCCAGTCTGGGCCAGGGCCAACCTGACTGCCTTTAAAAGGGAATGGAGGCAGTGGGTGTGGATGAAAGGCAGGAGAGGGGAAGGAGGGTTTATTTGGGGCTCCCATGAAGGAGAAATCTGGCCTTTTTGTGCCTTGGCCATACCCTCCACCCTGTCCTCAGCACATTCTGTTACCCTAGCCTAACCCCTGCTATTGCCGGTGTCCTTTCTCAGGCTACGAGTCTTGGTCTTGCTCAACTGAGGGAAGTCAGGGAAGGTTCCGGAACTCACACGAAGCAACCTGACGAGATGGCTCAGAGCCTGGCTCTCCTGACTTCTATCCCAGTGGTCTTTCTTACCAGAACATAGATGAATGACCCGGTCTCTTCTGTCACAAAGAGCAATATTGACAAAAATATCCCGGGGACGTCTACAGTTGCATTCAGTAATGTAATCATTCTGTGAATCAACTAAGTTCCAACTCCAAGGACACATGGTGAGGGCCCACCTGTCCCTTCTGACTCCTCTCCCCTTTATGCGTGAACTGCAGAGGAAAGAGCACCTTCCCACTCGGCAGAGAAGGCTGAAGCAAAAGGCCCGAAGTGACGGGGCCAAAGGTCACACGAGCAGCTGGTGCTGGAGATGACCGTGGACAGAAACTACGGCACCACCCGCATCACAGCAAGTCTCGCCTCTCAGCGCAGAACCTGCGGGCAGCAGACCTGTACCCGAAAGCCCGGTCGTCCTTGACACTGAGCATGCAGCCAGATCGCCCTTCCCCGCTGTGCACCCACTGTATAAAAATGTGCCGTCCAGGCCCTGTGAGGGGACAAGCCAGTTGATGAATTAAGTAGAGTCTAAGGGTGGGAGCCAGACTTTACATCTTCTTGCCTCAGGTCAAGTTCTGTAAACTTAAAGTTTTAACCCACAAAAATGTTTCCAGGGCTGAGAAATTTCAGGGCAGGTAGGACAGGAAGGCTTAGCCCTGGAATCTCCTGGGAGGCTGGACGCTGCCCCCTCTGGAGCAGGAACTAAGGCCAGGGACTTGTGGCTCCCAGCTGCTCAGGGGGACTCTGTCCACAGGCCCTGATCACCTCTGGAAGTTTCTGACCAGCGGTGAGCTCCTTTGAGCCCAAGTGTGGCAGGTCGCTGGAGGGCTCCCGATATGCAGAGAGCAATCTGCTGCCTGACACGTTCACCCTGGCTGGCTGGCTGCTTTGCATGCCTATGGGGCAAGCAGGCTATTTTTGAGCAGATTTCATAACCCCCTTTCTAGCTGCTGCGGCTGTTGATTGCACATGTGTTTCCAGCTCCGTTCCTGTGGTGAGAATGTTTACAGAGATGCACATTATCAGAGAATGTAAAGAAAGCAAGATTGAGAGATTAGGAGCACAATTTCCATGTCTAGACATAGCTCGCACGGCCAGCATCTGCTCCAGAGTCCCCGGAATGAGCAACTTGGGCTGATCATTCCCTGAGCCATTCACCCCACCCCAAGGCTTCTCCTGCGTGTCTGCGGTAGGGGCAGTGGGTGAGGAGAGCGCTCTGGCATCCTTTCTGAGAATAAACCAGGCGTGCATTTCAGAGTTCTGTGGGAGGAAAACAATCAAAGTATCGGAAAAATCTGTGAGAGTTGGGTACGATTTTTCTTTTTGTAATCTTGGATCTCAAGCCCATTCCACCCTCTGTGACAGGCTGCCTGGAGGGTCGTCACCACATTGGTCGTTTATTTATTTACCCCGGTCTGCTTTCGTCTCCTTTGCTTACCTCCTGTCAGCCCAGTGACAAGCCTGCTCACCTATTTTGTTTTTAATTTATCCCCTTGCTCCTCTTTTCTGCCTTCGCCCACTGTGCTCAGGCTCTGTCAGAAAGCACTGTTTCCCTGTTAGATTCAGCTTTCACTTCTGAGCCCCTCCGTGTTCCAACAACCAGCTCCATCGATCCTTCTTTTGAACCTTTGATTCCATTTGTTACGTGCCCCTTTCGCCCTGTTCTTCTCTCTTGGCTCCTGTCATGTCCTGTGTCATGATTGCCCATCATAAGCCACCTCAGGGCAGGATCTGTGTCAACTAACCTTTATTACCACCCTCACCACATTCTGGGATGGCGTTTTCAAGAAAAATAGTACCTAGCCAACAGTCACCAACAGCTGAGACTATACGGCAGGTGCTGGACTGATGCTCTACGTGCATTTTTTAAATTTCCACTTAATCCTCACAACAGTCTTCTGAGGAGGCTGCTGAGATTTCCCCAAGTTCACACACAAAGAAGCTGGAGCTTTGAGAGGTAAAGTTATCTGCCCAAGCACAAGCAGCCAACTAGTGGCAGAAAAGGCTTCAACTTTTGATCTGTTTCACTTCGGAATTTAAGGATGAACAAATGAATATTCAAGATACCCAGCCTTCTGGTCATTTTGCTTCTCATATTCGCTTCTGGGGTTTGTTTGTTTGTTTGTAACTTTCAAGGAAAGTAGAACCCTGAAGAGAGTTCTTCCATCTAAACCCAGAAATCAACCCTCTATTCTCCTAACAGGTACTGGGGACTTAATGTACTTTTCCTTACATAGCACGGCAGAGCAAGGACTGTGCCCTCACTGGCTCCCTCACCACGAGGCCCTAGGATGACATCACTGCCCCCTTCACGGGTGTCCCCAGCGGCACACATGGCCAAGGAAGGCCAGGCCCCTTGCTCATCGGAGCTTGCTCAATACCAACTGCAGCTTACAGGGGAATAAACTGAGGCAAGACCATGATTTCCCCAGAAATATCAGAAGACAGGCCAAGAAAAGCACCAAAGATGGTCAGTGCCCTTCCCATTTATAAAATAATGAGCAAATTTTCTGTCACAGTGACTGCAGAAGCCTAAATCTCTCTTAAATTCTTTCAAAACAAAAATTTTTTTTAATGTTTATTTATTTTTGAGAGAGACAGAAGCAGAACACGAGCGGGAGAGAGGGAGACACAGAATCTGAAGCAGGCTCCAGGCTCTGAGCTGTCAGCACAGAGCCTGATGTGGGACTCGAACCCATGAACTGTAAGATCATGACCTGAGCCAAAGTTGGATGCCCAACCAACTGAGCCACCCAGGTGCCCCTCTCTTAAATTCTTTCATAAATCTGACTTCCATGACCTAAAAGAGCCAAAAGAGAGCAGCCTAATATAGTCGAGCTACCAGCCTGAGAGGAGAAACGAGAGCTTAAATCCGAATCTTAACCCACACCCATCTCTTCCAATCCGTGGTCTTGCGACCTGTTATCCAAGATGACAGTTTTCATGGTTTGACAGAGGAACACCATGCCAGCCCTTCTCTGGTGGCCACCACTGGGGTTGGGGGTATGGAGGGCCCATGAAAACGCATCAAGGGCAACTGAGGGATGACCACTTCGGTCATACTTCTACCCTACCTCTCCCAACCCAAGCTCTGGCCTATATGTAAATTGCACCCTGCTGACCCTGACTCTGCCTTGCTGCCTGGTTTCCCAGGCTCAATTCTAACAAGAGTGTCCTCAGCTCCTCGCAGGTGCTCACACCTGTCCCTTCGAGGGACAGGGAGCCAGGATACTGGAAAGGGCTATGAAGATCAAGGGGTCAGCGCTCACCGTCTCTCCCTTGCTGTTGAAAGAGAATCCAGAATTCCTACAGCTCTTCCCATTGTCCCTCCTCTAAAAGAGGAAGAATTCTTCCTAGAAAAGAGGCTAAGTGATCCACATAATAAAAGGAAGGGTCCTGGGAAGCAGGGAGAAGAGAGGAGAAAGGAGGGAGTTGTGGGTTTGGTACATGAGAAGCTCCAGAACAGCTTCCAGAAGGCTGGAGGACTGGCCAGAGAAGAAGACAGGGAAGTTCTGTCTATGTGGATTATGAAGTGGATCCTGTTTAGTATTCTTAGACTCTGATAAACAATGATTTTTTTTAAGTTTGTGTGTTTATTTATTTATTTACAGAGAGAGAGAGAGAGCACAAGCCAGCACAAGCAGGGAAGGGGCAGAGACAGAGGAGAGAGAGAATTGCAAGCAGGCTCTGCACTGTCAGTGTGGAACCTGACACTGAGCCTGAGCCAAAATCAAGAGTGGGATGCTTAACCTACTGAGCCACCCAGGCGCCCCCTGAATTGTGTTGCTTTAGATGTAGTTTCATGCAAAAACTAAGTCATGTGGCTCTGTTCTCAAAACATATAAAAGGAAGGGGCGCCTGGGTGGCTCCGTCAGTTAAGCGTCTGACTTCGGCTCAGGTCATGATCTCGCGGTTGGTGGGTTCTAGCCGCACGTGGGGCTCTGTGCGAGCCTGGAGCCTGCTTCGGATTCTGTGTCTCCCTCTCTCTCTCTCTGCCCCTCCACTGCTCGCACTGTCTCTCTCTCTCTCTCTCTCTCTCTCTCTCTCTCAAAAATAAATAAAACATTTTTAAAAACAATTTTTTTAATTATAAAGGGAAATGTTTCGAACTCCTTGACATCTTTAATACAGAAAGACAATTACCAGTTCGAAGTCCTGTGCCCAGGATTGCTCCCTAGATTCCTTCATTCTTGGGTTCTTCCCTTTCCTCCTCCCGATATAGACTACAGTAGAGAAGAATCTGGCTCCTTAAGAACAGGTAAGATTTCCCTCTTCCTGCAGATGGCGGCCTGGTACGATCCAAGGTGCGGTACCTGAGGAGGACCCAACGCAGATGCACAACCCAGGGGCCAGCAGGAAATGTTCCCCTTCCGGGAACTGGCTCCTTTTGCACACTCGATGGGGCTGGTGCGGGTTTAAGCACTTTCTGCAACCATCGGTGCCTCACGTGGAGGCGCGTTGGCTGGAAAAGCTTTTAAGTCCAAGCAGGGCCCTCACCCCAGGGTGCGAACAGGAGTTCAAAGTCCTACACGGGATGGGAGAGCCCGACTCTAAAGGCAAGGTTGAAATCTTCATCTTGGGGAGGCGCCGTACCGGAAGCATGCCAAAAGGCTGATTCGCATTTTGGCTGCGAAGCCACGAAGGAAACAGTGTGGAAGCACAATGATGCTCAGCCTAGAAACCATGAAGTCTCTCGAAAGAGAGAAAGAATGTTCATTCCGGTGCTTTGCTCTCCACCGCAGTGTAGACCAGCCTGGGGGAAGCCATGCAGTCACCGGAAATAGGTTGGGAGACTGTCCAGGAGGCTGTTACCAAAACAGTGTGATCTTTGCGACTCGGACCTCAGCGCAGGGGGCGTGGTCTGGGTCAGGGGCCTTGCCCTCCGAAGCTAAGTCTGAACTCTGCCGTTGCTCCTGCGGCTAAGGCGAAACTAGTGTTGTCAGTGTCCTACCCACCTTTCTCCTGCATAGACGCTTGTTTAAAGATTCAAACATGAGTTATAATTTAAAAAAAAAACAAACTTAAAAAAAACATATATAGATATATACATAGATATAGATTAGTATTGTCAAGGAAGGCAATCTTGGTTTGCTTCCTCCAGGATGAGAAAGCCAAGAATTCCAAATGGCTGGTTCTAATTTTTCACAGTGTTTTGTCTTAGGTGAGCGTGGCTAGAATCTTTAAAGTTCCAGGAAGCTTTTGTAGATTGGGAAGAACATTACTGTCTATTCTTTCATTGATGCTGATTTTGAAAAAAAAAAAAATTCCATTGATATTAAACAAGATTTATTTTTAAAAAATAGAATAGGTGGGATTTCTGATCCACAGTGGTGAGCCCAAAATTGTTGCACAATAAATGGTTACTGAATTGAATTAAAAATTCAACTGCCAAAAAATTCATGTCATGAGAAGATGCTTACTTACAAAATTATGTCATATAATAAAAGGACATCAAACTATATCATCTAATCTCAATTTCTGTAAAAGAAAATATGTGTATATTCACACATACATATAAAAAACGGAATAACCAAAATACGTAGAGCTGAGTAGTTTTGTTTGATGGGAGTTTTTGATGTTGTGGTTTTATTTTGGTTTTAGGTCTATATATTATCCAAATTTTCTATTATAAATGTGTAGCTTCCCCCAGAAAACACTTTTAATTTTTTTATTATTTGATTATTTTTTAATGTTTTTCTTTTAGGAGACATATCCAGGAAAATGTTTCTACAGCCAACATCTGCAGAAATCACTGTCTTGCTCTCTTCTAGGAGTTTTATGGCTTCAGGTCTCACATTTAAGTCTTTCATCCAGTTTGAGTTTACTTTTGTGTATCATGGGAGAAAGTGGTCCAGTTTCATTCTTTTGAAGAAAACACTTAAAAAAATTTTTTTTAATTTTAAGTAAATTCTCCCCCACACATGGGACTCAAACTCACAACCCCAAGATCAAGAATCACACTTTACAGACTGAGCCAGCCAGGCGGCCCCGGAGAAAACATTTTTTAAAAGGCAAGAATATTAAGGTCTGGTGCCTTTGGTTGATAGGATAGGTCTTCTGAGGAGAGAATAGTCTAAGCATAGACCTGAGAGCCTGAGAAGGTCTCAGGCAGGGAAAAATTGAAAAACTGAAAAAACCAGTCCCCACATTCGCTGTGGCCACCTTCCTGGCAATGGTAGAACATTCTGTGCTGGTGGGTAAGCAAGGACAGGAGCACTCTTCTTTCAGTTAGGAAAACAGATTTGTTGTTAATCAAATGGAAATGCAAACCTCCCCAAAAGAAATATTCCTCTTCAGAACAACCAGAGCATTAGGTTTCTTTCTTAACATTTATCTCTCCACTTTGCATCAATTCATAGGAAAGACAAGAGAACTGACAGTGAAATCAAAAGGTATAAATTCAGGACCTGGCTGTACCACTTACTAGTTCAGGGACACTGAGCAAGTCATTAGTCCTTTTCAAATCTCACTTTTCCTGCCATTCAAAGAATGTTGTACAATAAGAATAATAAAAGGGAAAGGAAGGAAAAACTCAGAACCAAGAAAAAGCAAGAAGAACAAATTATGCTCCTTATAAGAGCTGATAGCTGATAGAGTCATCAGTATGACTCTGTATTTCCTGGTGTTGTTTCTGTTTGTTGCTATCCAGCATCCAACCATCATTTCTATTAGCCCACAGATCTTCCTCTTAAAGACTGTGCCATTAATCTCAAGAGTGGCTATCCCTCTTGGGATGTCAAAGGGACTAGCGTCCCAAACCAAATCCTGGCCAATCAGAAGTTTCTCTCAAGACTCAAATCTTGACTGAGTGACCCAATATCAGAGAGATGGTTGGACATCTTACTCACCTTGGCCAACAGCGTGTGAACCAGTTTCTGTGGCCTCACTTTCCAGCGTGCCTTTCATACATATCTATTTTCCAAACTCGATCTCTGAGCATTCCATCTATTTGGGAAGCTCCACTCAGACTGTATGACATTCCTTAAGTGACAAGTAAAGTGAAATCTGAAAAGGATAAATAACTTGTCCGCTGCCCCTGAGCAAGTCAGTGATATAGCAGGGTCCTGAATGTATATCTTTTGATTTAAATATCCTTTCAACAAATTCCTCTTTTCTGCCCAAGACAGCTAGAATTGATTACTGTGATTTGCAACCTAGAACCCCAGCTTATTCGCAGGGTAGAAATAGAAACATGATAAGTTACAAAATTCTCATACCTAAAAAGAAGACATAGACCATTTTCTCACAAGAGACAAGGTTTTCTTGGTACTAAATTCAAAAAGCTATTTCTCAAGGGGGAACACGTATGAGAGATGGCATTAAGTAACATAATAGATTATGTACCTATGATGACCAGACACTTTTGGAGAGCCAAGCACTTGGTGTTTTGTATCTTGTTTACCTACAGTACCTTGTTCATAATAATGCCCAATATATTTTTGCTGAATAAAAGAATAAATGCATGAGGTAACTTTTTAGAAACTTTTCTCAGCTGGCATTCTCAGTTAGTCTTTTATCACCTTTGTCTAGGAAATACAGAAACTTTCATTAAAAAAGCCTTTTCTTCCTCCATTCCTACATATACCTACCAGCATTAGCAGGCCCTACATGATCACCCACATGGTGGGTGTTTTCCTTATCTCCTGATTTGTCCCTCTTCTATCCCTTCCATTCACCTAGCCCAAAGCCAAATGTGGAAGTCAACCTGAGTTGGAGGCCATGGAGCTCAACTCTGACAACTAGACAGACAGCATCTTGGATGTATGGGGCAAGAAGAGCCAATGGGCAGGAGTAGGCAAAGCAGGACTGTTCCCTGAGGCCAGGAGCCCTTTCCCTATATCCACGACTGGTTTAATAATGAGACAGAAAATGACTTTGAATGCCACCCAAATGACTTTACAGGATTAAACTAGCCAAACCTAAGGTATTGAAGACTGAAAACTACTTCTCAGTGGGGCCTGGGAGCCCCATGTGCAGGACATATCCAAGCTGTCATTTTTCTAAGCCCATGTCTTTTTTCAAACCAATTGTTTAAGGACGTTTTCTCCTTCTCTATTGAGTCATGTTGATAATAAGATACTCATTTTCCTAAACTGTAGCGATTGTGAATCTTAAAAACTGAACCAATAATCCAATATCTTTCAGAAGAATATTTTTTCTCAGGATGTCTGGGTAGTGACCAGGAAGTAGCAGCTTCTATTCACCCTAGATAGGTCATTGCTTGGAGTCCTAGATAGGTCATGGCCTGGAGTCCCTGGCAGGCATTAGATTCCTGATATAAGCTGTGTTTTCTTAAATACCAGGAAACACCAGACGATAGAAACAGCATCATGAAAGGGAAACATCTCGCCACCTTCCCACCTCCTGCCCTCAATTTCCTAGGCAAGCCATGTGCAATCAGAAGACCAACCTGTTCAAGCGTAAGGAACATGGTGTCCTAACAGGACTGTGACCTGCCCCACCACAGCCCTGCTTTGCACTGAGAAATGCAAAGAAACAACTCCTCCTTTCACCTGAAGCCAGTCCCCATAATAGAGTCAAACTGTTTCCATCACCCCTGATGCAAGACATCAAGTCACTGCTGAGTGCATAGAGAAGCAATGGAAGCCATTCAGCTTGGAAGGATCCACATTTCACCATTTCTCTACTATCGAGTAATGTAAAAATATGCTCCAACAGCATCAGGAAAGCAAGATATTACAGAAGGTCTGAATTAAAGCTCGGGGCCATCTCGGCTTATTAGCATTTCCATGGATGGCTGGGCAAGTTCCTTCCCACTGCTTCGCAGGGTAAGAAATTCATTGCCATTGCTTGAGTCTTGCTCACCAAGTCAAGGTAGTTCTTACAGCAGCTAATACAAAAAGGGAGGTGGCAAACTAGAGCCAAGGCCACCAGTGGCCTTCAGTGGAGCCTCAAGGGCTTACCCCTTTGCTTTTTCTATAAAGCACTTATTTAAACTGAAATTTACATGTTTAGCTTCAGTCCAAGGACTGCCTGAGCCCAGCCTATTTTAAACATATAATAACGAAAACTAGAACTACTTTTTTGTCTAGCGTCTCTCAATTTCCTAGGAAGGCAGAAAATATACTCTTGCTTTGTGGCCTGAGGATGCAAATTTATCTACTTGGCCCCAAAGCTATTACTTTCACATATTTCCAGGCATCCATCCCTCTCAGTAATATTTTTCATAACACAAAGCTTTAACCAAGCAGGGAAAAAAAGAACTTGCCTGAACACATGGCAATTTTATAAATGTTGAGTTAGGTTAGCTCTCAGGTGTCTGAGAAGTTGGGTAAACATGGGCCAACACTCAACAATCATGTAGCTGTGGTTTTTCTGTTGAAGCCAGAAGATGACAGATGGCTCTGGGCAGCATTTATGTGATCGCTCCAATTTCTTCTCACAAAGGAATCACAATGAAAAGGCAAAATGGCATTTTAAGTACAGTGTTTGACAGGGTTGGGGAGATGGAGTGGGAGTGGAGGGTGGGAAGAAAGGAGGAACAGAATTATACACCTGAACACAGAGTCAGGAAGCACTTGTCACTGCGGCCACTTTACCACTCGCCCACACACATCACCATAATAACCACTCAGCAAGCCAGAACAAAAGACAAACCAAAAAGTGGTGTCCAAAGAGAATCTTGACCTGCAATAGTTCACATAAGAATCTACTTCTTTAAGAGCTTTATCGGGCTACTACCATCTTCAAAGAACATCAGCAGTATCGTCACAATCCTAAAATCAATTTGCAACAGGCACTTGAAGCTCTCCCAGGGATGAGAAAGGTGTGATTTGCTTGTCCTTCCCCATTGACCAAGTTTTGATTTTCTAAAATACTTTCCTACCTTGAAGGTGGCTTTCAGAAAGTGGCCCAGTTACAATTCTTCTTGATTCTGAGCCTCCCTCTGATATAGAACATCTTATTCAAATGGCACAATGGGACAGCATGGCTGGGATGGCCAACAGGACTATGGCCTAGAAGTTGTGGGGCAGGAGCAGGGCAACCTCTCTTTCAATGGCTCTTTACCATCCCCTACTCCGTGTCCATGACATCCTTGACGTTACATGAAAGTCACTGCAGCTCTTCCCCAAAACTGACACTTTGAACATGAAGTTTTCAAAATCATACTAAGGAATATGCTGTAGAATCAGTGTTCTGTATCTTTGCGTTGGGAGTTGAGTTGTTCCAAAAAGAAGCATTTAAACAATTTAGGTGGCACCGACACTTTCGTTAAGTCCCATAATTCTCACACCCTCACTGGAAGTGCATGTCATTATGCCCAATCAAAAGACCCTGAAACTGAAGCCGGGAGAGGCCAGCTGTTTTAGCTTAGGTTGCACACCAGTCCATGGCAGAGCCAGGCTTGAATCCAGGCCTTCTGACCCTTTCTACCGCATCATAATTGGCTCTCAACTTCCCATGTAAATCAAGGGATGCAGACCCAAAAGCCTTCAGGGGCCATATCGTGCAGAGTCCTAGAGAACCACAGACCTCCTGCACCAAGAGGCAGTTGCTACACAGTTCCGGTGCAAAGTTTCCATAAGAACAGGGATTCAGGGACCAGCTGGGTGCTTCAGTGGGTTAAGTGTCCAACTCTTGATTTTGGCTCAGGTCATGATTTCACAGCTTGTGAGACTGAGCCCCATGTTGGACTCTGCATTGGCAGCACAGAGCCTGCTTGGGATTCTCTCTCCCTCTCTCTCTGCTCCTCCCCCCTGCACATGCACTCTCTCTCTCAAAAATAAACAAACTTGGGGCACCTGGGTGGCTCAGTCGGTTGGGCATTTGACTTCGGCTCAGGTCATGATCTCGCGGCTCACAGGTTCAAGCCCCACATCGGGCTCTGTGCTAGCAGCTCAGAGACTAGAGCCTGCTTCAGATTCTGTGTCTCCCTCTCTCTCTCTGCCCCATCCCCTCTCGCTCTGTCTCTGTCTCTCAGAAATGAATAAACATTAAAAAATTTTTTTAAATAAATAAAAAAAAAAAGAACAGCAATTCCGTGTTACTAGGGATTCCAACTGTCAAGAGAAGCAAGCAATCTGAGTGCGTGTGTGTGTGTGTGTGTGTGTGTAAGAGAGACAAACAAAGCACCTCGTTTTTTAACGAGGGCAATTAACACACACATTTTAAACCACTGTGTAGACCAAACAAACATGTCTTTAGGATAAGTCTGTCTCCTGGACCACTAATTTGAGGGGATGACAGGTGTAATGCAGGTCAGTTGCTATCCTTGCTTGGGCAAGGTTATTTCAGTTATTTCCCTAATAGAGAACCCCAACCCCACTTTCAAGGTCCTTCAAATTCCCCTCCACATTTGAGGTGGTCTGATCCCCGGAGCTTCTCCTCCCAGCTCATTGCACAGTCACCTTCCTCCAGTGGAGGCCCCTCTAGTGCGAAGAAGTCTAGCCCTATGATCTGAAAATCTGGCTCACTGCTTCCACATGACCTAGCTGAGCTTCAGTTTCCTCTGCTAGAAGACCTACGATTTAAACATTAAATGGAGCAATATCTTTTGTAGACCTTACAGTGTCATGCAAATGAAAGGGAGTGACCACAACCGAATGTCATTCATATCAGGATTCAGGTGGTCCCATAGGAAGCTCTCCCCCACTCTCCTGCACTCTTTAATGCTCAGTATCTGTGCCAGTCACTGGACATTTAACCACACCTGCCTTGTGTCATCTGGTATTGGTACTAATGCTCATGTTTTGAACTCTTCACACAAACATTTTTATTTCCCCAGACTGCAAGCTCCAGGAAGGGGAGATTATTCCCTGTATTTCCCACAGTCCACATCAGTGCCTGCCTATTGTGATCAACACCAAAAATATGCTGACTAAATTAAATAGACACTCTGTGGACTCTTAGATGGTCTGTATTCACTTTTGACTCCTTTCCAGTCTCTGAGAGGGAACTGGGTTTGTTGAGGAACAGACTGAAGGGTGACTTCTAAAGAAACCATGGCAATCTGGATACGGAGGAAACCAGGAAAGAAAAGAAGTTCTCATCCTGTAGACCCCTGACTGCTACTGAGAAGTGACCTCAGGGGACCTAGAAAAAGGCTATAGAGACATAGAGGTGAAACAGGAATTCTGGATCCAAAAAGAATGGGATGGACTGTCCTGTGTTTCCTCCCCATCCTGCCCTTTCCTCCCACCATTTCCTCGCGTAAAGCAAAGGAACAAAAAACAAAACCACACCAAACCCAACCCCAAAACACAAACAAGAAGATGAGTCAGGGAATTCCAGCTAGAGGCAAGCTCAGACAGAGGGATGAACCAGGGGAAGGCAGCAACAGAGCTGGGACCCTGATCTTCTGATGCTCCCTGCTCACACTATCCTCACCTTCCTTGGTGTCCGGGTGACTGGCAATCCTGTTACCCTCACTCCTGGGACCTGCATCCTCTAGCATGCAGCTAAGAGAGCCCTGGTGTGTTGATACAATGCCCAGCATGATGTGGGAAAGAGAAGATCGGTGACACACACACACCCATGCTTACTATGACACCCTGGGGCAAGTGCCAGTTAGAAGCATCTTCACAAAAATGCCGTGACTACAACTTCAGATTCCGTGTCAGATAGAATTGGCTCTGCTTCCTGTGTTAACTTTACGATCTGGATAATTGCTAGGACTCATTAAGTTCTTCCTTGTTGGCTGGAGTCTTGGGCTTTCCCAACTAGATTTTAGTTTTACCGATACTATTAAAAAACAAAAACAAAAACAAAAACCTGACGAACCTAAGTCTTTCAGTGGCTCAACCATTCTTTCTCAACTTCAGTTTTGAGAATTGTTGAGTCAAACATTTACTGCATTGTGTGTACCTCTTCCCTCATGTTCCTATTCAGCAACAGCTCAGTTCCTTGTACACCTTTCCTCTCTTTCTTATCTCTCTTATACATATCTGCAATAGAAGATTTTTTTTTAGTTTTTTTTAATATTTATTTATTTTTGAGACAGGAGACAGAGTGTGAGTGGGGGAGGGGCAGAGAGAGAGGGAGACAGAATCTGAAACAGGCTCCAGACTCTGAGCTGTCACAGAGCCGGATGCAGGGCTTGAACCCACAAACTGTGAGATCACGACCTGAGCCTAAGTCGGACGCTTACCTGACTGAGCCAACCAGGTGCCCCTGCAATAGAAGATTTTGATCTAGGAATCTACAATAAAAGATGGGATATTTTGCTTGTCTGTGATCTAATACTGATAGGAAAACACTTGTCTTGGTGCACCATATAGGCAAATATTGCTTGACTCTCTCTCCTTTTACAGAATAGATAGGAAGGAAAGGAAAGGGGAGGAGAGAAGAGGAGAGGAGAGGAGAGGAGAGGAGAGGAGAGGAGAGGAGAGAGGAAGGGAGGAGAGCGGAGGGGAGGAAAGAGAAAGGAAAGGAAAGGGAAGGGAAGGGAAGGGAAGGAAAGGAAAGAATGAAGGAAAAGAAACAGAGAGAGAGAAATAAATTCAAGGTCCTCAGAAAGTAAACGGCTTATTTAAGCCATGGAATAAGTTTGAACCCGGAGATTAAACCCATGTCTCCCAAATTCTAAGCCATTACTCTTCCCCATATTCTACACTGGACTTTTAGGAAGTACCATGCATCCACTTTTATGCTACTCAGGGCACATGAACCCAACTGCACTTCTGGAAGGAAACGTGAAGAGGGGCTCCCAATCCTCAGAGGCTGTTCCATCCTTGCTTGCACCAACCGCTGGCTATGAGAATGCCCATCCATCTGTTCTCCACTCCCAGTGACCATTGGCTCCTTGCAATGGGCCTAGAGTAGGATGCTCAACAAAGGAGAGGAGTGCTAGCTAGAGCTTCATAGAGGGCAACTGAATTTCAACAGAAGATTCATTCCCCACAAAGAAAAGCAGAACCTCACGGACCTGGTCAGAGATCTCTTTTCTCATCCTCTACACAACCCTCTCATCTCCCCATTTCAGTCACCTTTCTGGCCTTTCAGCTTTTTGTTATTTTCTTTTAAATACATTTCCCCAATATTTCTACTTGTTATTATTTTTATAATTTTTATTTTTATCTTTTTATTTCTTATTTCCTATTTTCAATCTTCAATCCCTTTCAGTATTTTCTTTTTCCAGCTCATGGAGTATTTGCATATTGTCTTAGATTTTTATCTTCTTTGCTTTCTATGTTTTTAACCTTTTACCTCATTGGTTTATAACCTATCTTCTATTTTAAACCTCATCTACTTTGCATTATTTTAAAAAGCTTAATCTTCTATCTTTCTTGGACTTGCGAGCTTTTTTTTTTTAACTGACTCCTCTTCAGGTTTATTTATTTATTTACTTATTTATTTATTTAAATGTTTATTTATTTTTGATAGACAGAGAGAGAGAGAGAGAGTTTGGGCGGGGTAGAGACAGAGAGAGGGGGAGACACAGAATTTGAAGCAGGCTCCAGGCTCTGAGCTGTCAGCACAGAGCCTGATCCCGGCTCGAACTCATGAACCACGAGATCATGACCTAAACTTAAGTCAGATGCTTAACCAGCTGAGCCACCCAGGCGCCCCTTGTGAGCTTATTTTTAACTTCTGTTTTTCTCTTACTTACATTCAATTTTCTTTTTATTTTAATGGCATGTAAAAATTTAGCATTGGTTTTAATATTAATCAGCATCAAATGCAATAAGGGAGAGGGTATCCCATAAACAGATTTTGAAGGTCTTTTTCCCTTTGGCTTCCTACACCTCCCCATTTTAAGGATGCCTTTTTTTATTTTTTTTCTATTCTAATTTTGTTCCAACTTACTTTTTAAAAAAAATTTTAGGGGCGCCCGGGTGGCTCAGTCGGTTAAGCGGCCGGCTTCAGCTCAGGTCACGATCTCGCGGTCCGTGAGTTCGAGCCCCGCGTCGGCTCTGGGCTGATGGCTCAGAGCCTGGAGCCTGCTTCCGATTCTGTGTCTCCCTCTCTCTCTGCCCCTCCCCCGTTCATGCTCTGTCTCTCTCTGTCTCAAAAATAAATAAAACGTTAAAAAAAATTTAAAAAAAATTTAAATAGGCTCCATGCCCAACATGAGGCTCAAACTCACAACCCTGAGATTAAAAGCTACCTGTAGTATCTACTGAGCCAGTCAGCTATCCCTTAAGGATGGCTTTTAAAATGCATCTGTCATGAAGGAATTTATAAATATGGAAAGGAAAGCCTCAAATAAAGCCCATGATCTTGGAGTAGAACCAGAGGTATCAGTACAAATTCATGGCATATATGTGTATGTGTGTGTGTTCTACATAGATTTACTTAGGTACACACATACATATGCAATGTATCATATACATACTCACACACATGTATTTACTTCATAGCTCTGTCTTCTGACAAAGTAGTAAGACCCCAGCATCAACAAGCATACATGTTGCCCAGAGCTAGGTTTCTAAATACCATTCTCCATTAAAAGGAACCAGGACTCCTTGCAGAAATTACTACTTCTAGGACTGAGGCAAGGAAAATACAAGGTAAATCTGAAGTATCTTGCTGTATCCAGAAGAAAACTCAAATAAGGATACAGATATATCAAAAGAACAGTGGACCCAGTTTGGAGGAGTTCCCACTGGCCAAATCTGGGACATTTTGACTATCAAAATAAATAATTATAGTAATAAATTATAAAACATGAATAAAAGAACCCATGAATCCATGCAGGAAAAAAAATACACACATATATACATATATGATAGAATGTTCTTCCTTACAGTAGAATGCCAACTAATAAATGTAGAAAGAATGATGGAGATAGAAAATCACCATTCTGCCGCTATCATAATAATAATTGATTCAGGCAAGAACCATTAACATATATAAAACTAGTGGGTAAAAGTTTGAGGAGAATAGGCTATATACATGGCCTCCAAATATCTCTCTACAAATCGCTTTTTAATTTCAAAGGGAAAAAATATTAATTTTACAGTGGAGAAATCTGGAAGACACCAGTTTAAATTGTATGCCTTCTGCCATGATGCACTGTGAAGAAGAATACAATATCACTTCTGTAACATGCCTACTGAAAATACATAATCTGAATCTAATCATGAAGTAGTATCAACTAAACTCAAATTGAACGATTTTCTATAAAATAACTGGCTGCACTCTTCCAAATATGTCAAGGTCATTAATGACAAAGAAAGACTCAGGAACTGTTCCAGATTTAAAAAGATTTAAAAGACACGATAACTCAGGGTGCCTGGGTGGCTCAGTCGATTAAGCTTCAGACTTTGGCTCAGGTCATGGTCTCACAGTCTGTGAGTTCGAGCCCCGCGTCGGGCTCTGTGCTGACAGCTCAGAGCCTGGAGCCTGCTTTGGATTCCGTGTCTCCTCCTTTCTCAGCCCCTCCCATGCTCATGTTCTGTCTCTCTCTGTCTCTCAATAATAAATAACATTTAAAAAAATTAAAAAAAAAAAGACGATAACTCAAGGCAATGTGTGATCCTGGTTTGGATTCAGGTTGGTAGGGCCATGGGGGGGGGGCAGTATAGCTATAAAGGACACTATTGGGGTAATTGACAAATTTTAACATGGACTATCAATTAGATAATAATAGTCTATGAACGTTAAATATTCTGATTTTGATGATTGTGCTTTGATTATGTAAAAGAATTATGTTGTTCTTAGGAAGTCACACTGAAGTATTTGGGAATAAAAGTCTATAATATCTCACTAGCCAAATCTGGGACATTGGGGACATCAAAATGCACAATGATAGTGATGAATTACAACCCAGTGAATAGAAATAGGAATCCGTGGATCCATATAGATATAAATAAATACATAAACGGAAATGGAAAGCTCTTTCTTCTGGTAGAATTCCCTCAAATGGCTCAGAGTCTTTGTGAGAGCAGACACACAAGTGAGAAAGCAAATGGCGGAAATTATAACAACTGGTGAATTTCAGTAAAGGAGAGTTTGAAAGCAGTGTGCCAGCAGCAGATACTCAGATGGAAAGAAAGATAGGCTGATGGTGGAGAAGAGCTAGGTGGCACTGAATCTTCACCTCACTCTTCTCTTGTAGAAGGAAGACCATGAAGGATTCTTTTCTGGGCTCCATTCCCCAACCATCCTCTAATATATTTCTTTCCAGTTTGTTCCATGTCCCCCCTCAGCAAGCTCACAGCAAAAGTCAAACTCTTGTACAGTGTACTACTTTTCTTTATGACAGCTATCATTGGCCAGAATGGGGACTATTTCAACTGTTTAAAAAAAAAAAATGTCATCATTCATGCCTCTTTTAGCCAGCTGCAACACTGGTCCACACAGGAAATCAGGAAGGCCTGTTTCAATCCAGATCACAGGTCAATATCATCTCTGGGACACTTCCCAGTTACAAGATAGTGGCTGAGGTAGGCTGTCTCAGATCCACCATCTGGCTTCTTCAAGGGAAAAAAGATGTTATGGAATAGATGATTCCTGAAGGACAAGTCAGTCAAACTTCAGAAATTGGCTTTAGTGACAAGGTAACTTTCTGCCCCACATCTCTTGTTAGATCCTTTTATAGGATTCCATTGGGGGTCATTGTACCATCACTCACACCCAGTTTCAGAAAGTGTTTTTCCCCTTGGTTCTGTTTTGACTGAAGAATGAGACCCTCAGGCTAGCCAAACCCACTGCTGTGAGACACCATACTCTTCAGGGAAATTCTTGACTCCCTGTATAAATTACTCAGCACCAAGTCCCACCCTGGTACCAGTGACCTGACCCAGATAATCTGAAGCGTTCCCTAATTCCAGGAATTGGCTTGTGCCCCACCTTGGACTGGATGAGCTTGACTTGCAAGGTATGGGACAAGCCAGGTCAGCTGAGGAAAAAGTTTAACAGGTGAGATAGTCTATGTCTTTAGTTGCTTTCCTTTGGGCTTCCTAAGGTCCCTGTTATTTACCCCTTAAAGAGTAAAGAGTCTTCTTCTAGAAACACAGCAGTGTGGCAAAGGTAAGGAATTGAATGTGTTGGTTTTTTAAAATGGGTTCTAATATCTTTGTAAAAAACCTCCCTTTTAAGACACCAAAACCCCTACAATAGTGGCTTAAAAGGTGAAGGACAGTTGGAGGAGAAAAGAGGAACAAGATATATATAGCCTTGAAATATGGCTCCGTACATAATACTTATTAATTACAAGTGGAAAAAATAGTAAATTTACAACAGAGACATTTGGAAAATACCAACTCAAACTGTGAACCTCCTGATATGACATATGGGAAGAAAACAATAACACTTCTGTAATATTCAAAATGAGTGAGATTCTCTTTCTTTTTACCCCTAGGCTACTTCTGAGCTCTGCTGCTCAAGTGGCTGGAACCTCTTCTTTCCAGTCCTCATTAATTCCTTTGGAAACTGGACATGATATGTCTTGACATCTTTCCCCCACTCACCTTACCTATCTCCCAAGTTCTCATTGTTTTGCTCCCCATATAATCTTTTTGTTATGTTGTTTAAATCTCAAATTGTTCTGTATTTTTCATGGCAGAGTTGGTTGTTTCTAAGACTCTGTAGATCGGAATTTGCGGTGAATGCAATGAGATTCTGCTAGGAATCATTTAGTAATGAATGGGTTAATTTCCTGTGGTGTGAGGATGTTCCTTTAGAGACTCATTAAAATTCATTATGAATAGAATTGTAGTACTAAGCAATAGCTTATAGAAAAAAATTAAAGAAAAATTTTACTGTATGTCTTTCCCAAAGGTTAGAACCAAGTATTGTATTAGAGTCAGGTCTTGCTTACTTATTATAATCCTTAGAGTTAGCTTAGGACAGGGAGAAAGAGCCAATTTTTGGCTAAGTTTTAGCTAAGAGCCTAAGTTTTAAGTCTAAGTATATCCAACCTGAAGTCAGGTCTGCACTCATGTTTTTTCTGGGCTGGTTCAGAAGTCTGGGGATGACAAGTGAGTTGAGGGACTTTTAATTTCTACTGGTGGTCTGATGCCATCCTATGACTTTTCAGAACTTTGCCTCAATGCCTGGAGAAATACGTTTCTTTGCTCCCTTCCTCCCAATTGGTTGCTAATCACTTAAAACCTGCCTCATTTACACTGGGTCTCAACCACATAGGACTTTCACTTCCAGTGCCCATTGCAGAATAACTAAAAAGAGCTAGAGACTGCTTGACCGGAAAACCAAAACAATATGAAACTAAAACTTACATCATGCTAATCAGAGGAATTATCTGGGAGTTTTAAAATTTTAAACATTATGAAAGCATCAGATTAAAAAATACTTTATGATTGGGACGCCTGGGTGGCTCAGTCAGTTAAGCGTCTGACTTTGGCTCAGGTCATGATCTTGAGGTTCATGAGTTCGAGCCTTGTGTTGGGCTCTGGGCTGACAGCTCAAAGCCTGGAGCCTGTTTCGGATTCTGTGTCTCCCTCTCGCTCTGACCCCGCCCCTCCTGTCTCAAAATAAATAAACATTTTTAAAAAAATTTTTTTAAGTAAAAATACTTTATGATTAACCTATGTGATAAAATCAGAGTTTAACCATTAGATGTGGAAATGAAGGCAGATTCTGGGAAATTGTCATCACAGCAGTGACTTTGATGAATGAGGTCTTAGAAATCTGGGTTTTGCTCAACTGCTGAGCTTGATAAACTTTGTAGATTCCAGGCTGCTTTCTTCTGGATCTAGGTCATGCTCCTTATATTGAACAACTGATTTCTATGAAGAAATCTGACCAAATAAAGCACCTGAGGAAACTTCCTGCCCCTACAATTATTAAAGAACTGCTTAAAAGGGTATGCTCAGGTCCCTATTTGCACATCTTTATTAGCTCCACAAATATTCTACCACCCAGCTAAAACCATTGTGAACTCCATCACAGCTTTTAAAAGGGCAACTATACTATTCCCATATTATAGAATTAGAGTGTTAGCAACGGCAGTTCCCAAAAGCAGCCACCCAAAGTGGTGGTGTCCTCTAGGCACAATGTCTCAAGATCAAGGAGGAGGCCATTTCCTTGAGCATCACTGCTGAAACCCTGAAAAGTCACATGGGCAATGACCACTGGAAGGATCCCACTTTGCAGCAGAACTAACCTAATCCTAGCTGCCAAAAAATGCAGAGAAGCAAGAAATGCCACCAGGCTTTCTACTGCTCTCCAGTTTCTTCTCACACTCAATCACACAACTATCACTTCCTGTTAACTGCAGCTACATGTGATACTTCTGCAATATCTAAAAGCCAATGTCACAGAGAACTTGTCTGCTGAAAGGACCCAGCTAAAGAGAGCTGCAGGTTGTGACCACAGAAAAGGACTCCACAGATAGCAGCATGCCTGTTTCCTTCTTGATGAATTGCAAGTTTAGGTCCAGTGAGCCAATATTTTATTCAGGAGTGGTGGCCCATAGGCATAGTTATTCCACTACTGATCATTGACAAACTCTGTATTAACTTGTAAAGAAATATCTTCAGAATTACACAAGGTTGTGTATGCTCTTTTTATATCTCTTCTTTACATTTCAGTAGATGAGCATTGACTGTAATGGACATCACAAGGTCAATATACTATTGACCCTCATTATTGATGCTTAACGAGAACCTTTTCCTTAATCCACTGTCAGAGCTAGGATCTATAACTGATCAGGTGGAAATTGTATAAAAGATGTTTTTACTATTTTCTACTTGTTTTTATTTTGCTTTCTACTTATGTTTATGTATATATACATGTATACCATTCTTGCCTGGGCTGGATATGTGCCTTGTCATGGTACAGAGAAAGAAAAACACTCTCACACACAGATCCTATCCTTTCATCATTTACAATATAGTGGCCTGCTATAAAATGACTGCCATAAAAAGGCTATCAGGGCACCGGGGTGGGTCAGTTGGTTAGCGTCCAACTTCATGATCTCACTGGTCCTGAGTTTGAGCCTCACGTCGGGCTCTGTGCTGATGGATCAGAGCTTGGAGCCTGTTTTAGGTTCTGTGTCTCCCTCCCTCTCTCTGCCCCTCTCCTGCTCATGCTCTGTCTCTCTTTCTCAAAAATAAATAAAACATTAAAAAAAAAAAAGGAAGTCTATCTACAAGTCAATTATTCTAAGACAAAGTTATCATTTTGGGTAGGCATCTCACTTACATTTGGATTCAGGAGCCAATGTACCTGGGTTTGAATCCCACCTCTGCCACTTACTGGTCATGTGACTCATCTGTAAGATGATGATGGTACCAGTACCTGCCTCACGTGATTGTTGTGAAGTCTAAAAAATGTTAGATTATGTGAAGTACTTAGAACAATACAGCACATAGTAAACTCCATGTAATCATTAGTTGTGATTATTTGACTGGAATTCAGTATAGTCAATTATCTAGTACATAAGTTAACTCATTTAGGTACCTATATAGTGACATTTTTAAATAACCAACTTATTGCCAAAGTGATAGTTTGCAATAGTTGATTTAATTTTTCCCAAATTAAAATTAGTGCAGCCAATGGAATACTGACCACCCTTTTGACTGTGCACTGTTCCCTACCCAAAACTAGTCAAGGAGAGATACTTGGCCATGTCTTTAAGTACTTCTTGGCCCACCTGGAAGCAAGGTGGTCTTATTTATCCTCCTCTAGTTTCAAAAAATATGTAAGCATATGGCTGTATTCCAGGTACTACTCATAGAGTAGCACCTCATACCCACTGCTCTCATCAAAAACCTAACTGGAAAAGCATTACTTATGAAAGTTTGCCTGAAGGATATCAAACTCCTCAAAATGATTAGGTAATAATGGTAGTAATAATAACAATCCTATAAGGATTTTGTTAGGGTCATTGTCGTTTTCATTAAAAGGTATTCTCTCAAAAGGAATTCAAGGAGAAATTTTCTTTCTGGTCTCAGTATCAGAAATGATAATAAAATGTTAATGTTCATTGAGTGCTACCAAGAACTGATTAATTTTCAAAGGACTTTATATGTATTAATTCATTTAATGTGTGAAACACTTCTTTGAGTAGATAACATAATTATCTTTGTTTGGCAGGTGAGTAAACTGAAATACAAAGCAATTAAGCAACTTGTTCAAATGACATAGCTAGTAAGTTCTAGAGACAGGATTAGAACTCAGTCCAGCTCCAAGGAATAGTCTCCAAACCACCACCCTTTACTGCCCCTTGGAAAACTTGTTCTGCTCCTGAATAGCCAGTTCTGTTTTAACTCATTGATTTTTGTGAATCATGAAATTTTTTTTTTAATTTTTTTTTCAACGTTTATTTATTTTTGGGACAGAGAGAGACAGAGCATGAACAGGGGAGGGGCAGAGAGAGAGGGAGACACAGAATCGGAAACAGGCTCCAGGCTCTGAGCCATTAGCCCAGAGCCCGACGCGGGGCTCGAACTCACTGACCGCGAGATCGTGACCTGGCTGAAGTCGGACGCTTAACCAACTGCGCCACCCAGGCGCCCCTGTGAATCATGAAATTAACTTTAATTCATTGCTAGGAATTTTAGAGCCAAATTCCTAGCCATGTAAGAGATCTTATGGCATAAATGTTGCATTACAACCTAAATTCTAACTTTTATCTTTTATTTATCACTTACATTTTTCCTTTGTCTCATTATCCATATCCACTTATAAAAATCACGTGTGCTTGATATGAACACCTGTCAAGAACATTAAGGAAAGGAATATTACAAGCCAGACTTATCATGGTCATAGATGCAAAAATACTAAAAACATTAAAGAACTCATTCAAGCAACATATTTTTAAAAAATCATAATCAGGGGCTCCTGGGTGGCTCAGTTGGTTGAGCATCCAACTATTGAATTTGGCTCAGGTCATGATCCCAAGGTTGTGGGATCAAGCCCTGCATGAGATCATGCTGTGCCCCATGCTCAGCATGGAGCCTGCTTAAGATTCTCTCTCTCTCTCTCTCTCTCTCTCTCTCTCACTCTGCCCCTCTACCCCACTCTCTCTCTCTAAAACAAAAAAAAATTTTTTTCTTTTAATCATAATCAGATCGGATTTATCTCAGGAATAGAAAGATGACTTATCATTAGAAATATGTGAATAATGAAAGTCATCATATTAACAAATTAATAATATAATCACTTGAATTCATGCAGGGAAAAAAGTATATAATAAAATATAGCTTCTATTCATAGTTTTAAATTTTTAACTAATTTGGAATCAAAGAAAAGTTTCTCCCCTTCTATTAATAAAAAAAAAAAAAAGATTAACCTACAGCAAAAAACATATTAATGGTGCAATGTTGAAAACATTCCCTTTAAGATCAGGAACATGACAAGGGTTCCTATTGTCTCCTTTTCTATTCAACACTGAGCTGTGTCTTGCCAACAGAGAAAGGCAAGATAAAGAAGAAATAAAACAATCATTACTTAGTGATGATATGACTGCACATGCAGAAAATAAAAACTCTACAGGTAAATTACCAGAATTAATAAGAATCAGCATGCAAAAATCAAATGCATTCTACATATCAACAAAAACAAATAAGTACAAAAATGTTAAGAGACACCATTCTCTCACACTTTATGTTACCTAACTGGAATTTAAATAGAAACTTGAAAAAGAAAAAAATAAGAGGCAGAAAAAGAAAAAAAAGAAAAGAGATACCATTCTCAATAATGCTTTAAAAAGATCTTTGTGGAGAAAATTATAAATCTTAGGAAAAGACTTTAAAAAAAAACTATATAAAAGAAGAAATAAATCAAGTTCATGTATTAAAAACAATAATTTAAAGATGTCAGTTTTTACCAAATTGAGGTCATCTCAGTCAAAATCCCAACCTTTTACTTGTCTGTGGAATTTCACACCGTGATTCTAAAATTTATACGGAAATACCCAACCAAAAGAGACAAATCCTACTGATAAAGGACAGGGTGAGGTAACTTGTTCTACTAGATATTAAGACTTTTTATAAACTATAGACTTTGGAACAGTATAATGTTTGTGCAGGAACAGACAAGTGGAACGATAGAACGAAATAATGAATCCAAAAATGATCCCATACACATATGGATATTTGATGTCTGATATAGTTCGCCCTATAAATTAAGAAAAAAAAAATGGACTTTTCAGGAAATGGTGCTAGGACAATATTCCTAATGAAAAAATGGAAAATTAGACTCCTAGCACACACAAATATCAACACCAGGATTAAAGTCCCAAAAGCAAGTGGTAAAATATAAAACTTCTAGGTGAAAATTTAGGAGAATACTTTAATTATCCATGGATAGAAAAGGAGTTTGTAAATAAGACCAAAAGTACAAACCATAAAATAAAGCAAAAACTCAATAAATTTGACTGCATCAAAATTAAGAACTTCATTTACAAAAGATTCCATAATAAAGAAGAAAAGACATCATAATATGAGAGAGAAGGGAATCATAACCAGCGATCATAACCAGAATATATAATAAACTCCTATGAATCAATTTTTAAAAAGCAAACAAATCAGAAAAGAGCTTCAAATAGGTACTTTCACAAGAGAAAACTTGAACAACCAATAAACAAATGAAAGGATGCTCAATTTCATTAGTGATCAAGGAAATATTAATTAAACCACAATGAGTGACAATTTTATAGCCACAAGATTGACAAAAGTGTAAAAGTCTTTGAATTTAAAATGCCCAATTACAGGCATTGGTGAGGATGGGGAGCAAAAGGATTCCTCACCCACTGCAGGTGAGAAGGAAATTGGAGGAGTCACTTTGGAAGACAGTTTGACATTACCTAGTATGGAACGGTGGTGAAGTCAAACACCACAAGGTCATTATATGCAGGCACAGAACTGGTTTCGTTGGGAAGAGTTAAAGCAGAGGGTCAGCAAAACAGGATGATGGTTCACCATTAGTTCAGCCTCCCGCAAAGTGTGAAGGGCCAGAGCATTGCTGGATGCACCAGGGGGCTCTTCTCCAGAGGCAGGACCCCGTGAGAATGGTCTTGCTAATGGGTGGGTGAGGGGTAGGGACGGGATTTGACCGGTGTCAAGCAAGCAGAACTTTAGATGCCAGCTGTTCAGAAACCTGTCTGGCAATACAGCTGCTGGCACCCCGTGATCTTGTGGGAAAGTGGGTGGGGGCACAGCTCCTTCCTCTGAGTTAAGGGGGATCTTCTGGGCAACCCAAACCCCCAGGGGCATTTATCAATCACCCTCGTCTCTTCTCAACTAGTAAAGCTGACCGTGTGCCCTACAGGCCAATAATCTCACGCCTAAGTATATGCCCTAGGGAATCTCTCATACACGTGCAATATTGTAAATGTATGAGAACATTAATAGCTACATGGCTTAGAAGACCAAAAACTGGAAACAACTCACATATCTATTAGCAGTCGACTGGGTAAATAAATTGTGGTTTATTCAAATATTGGAATACTATAGAGCAGAGAAAATAAATGAAATTTAGTTATATGCACCAATATTTTAAAAATCTTAGTAACATGATACTTAGAATGAGAAGTCAATCACAGAATTCAAACAAGGCAAAACAATATTATATATTATTTAGGGAGATTTTTTTTTAGAAAATTTTTTAACGTTTGTTTATTATTGAGAGACAGACACAGAGCATGAGCAGGGGAGGGGTAGAGAGAGCGGGAGACACAGAGTCTGAAGTAGGCTCCAGGCTCCCAGCTGTCAGCACAGAGCCCGATGCGGGGCTCAAACTCACAAACTGTGAGATCATGACCTGAGCCAAAGTCGGATGCTTAACCAACTGAGCCACCCAGGTGCCCCTATTTAGGGATATATTTTTAAGGGGTGAAATTGTTGTAGAAGGGCCCAAAGATTGCCTCTAAAACACTGTCAGTGCTCTTTATCTTAACCTGAGTTGCAGATACACAAGGGATTGCTTCACTATTATTCTTTCAACAGCACGTGTACATTTTTTACACTCTCTGAATGAAGACATTTCACATTAAAAAAGGCAGAGAGGGGAAATCACAAGTATATGAAAAATAAAGATACATTTCTGAGCATATTTCAATTATTATCCTTGAGATAAATTCCCAGGAATATTATTGGAGGATCAGCATGCATACACACTTCAGCAGAACCCCTTAAGTTTCTTTTTATTCTATATGCGTTTATGTAATTGTCTCCACTCTTCTGGATCAAGGGGAAGCCTAAATGAACGAAAAAGAAGGTGAGGAAGTGGGACTAGATGCAGGAACAGAGCCCTATGGCCTGTGTGAGGCTTTTCCACAGCAGAAAACCTGCTTAGAGTCCCACAAAGGAGACATGCAAATGGTGGGGGCTGACCCCAGGATCGCAGCAGCTCTGTAGCCATTATGAACCAACACAACAAACCAGGAACTCTTCTCACCATCAGCCTCTAAATACCCTGCTGGGCTTCCCTGCCCGTCCATAGCTGGAGGCCTTCTTGGGCCACCTACTATCAGCTGTCTCATCCACCTGCCACTTAGTGCAGGCTTGTCCTGTGTGTGCATGAGATTCATTACTGGCTCGTCTTGAGGGAAATGCCGTGACTTTAAAACCACTGATGACTATCAGCCAAAAGTCTGACATAAACATTCTAAGAGATACTTCCTTTTTTCAGAGGCTTTGTGGGGTGTGGAAATAAATATTGCTGCCTGGACCTGGGGAGAAAATAAATCTTCCCCTGCTACAAAGACCACTGGGAAAGCAAAAGCCTCTGCAGCTCTTGTGTCTTCGGCCTAGAGTGGTCCCAGGGACGGCTCTGCAGACACCCCCACTGCACTCTCCACTCATTTCTAGCAGAGCCCGTCCCCAGCAGGGGGAAAAACTTGTCTTAATGCCTGTCTCCCCTTTTCCCCATTTGACGGTGTCTTATGCATCTTTTATCCTCAGCACCAGCATGGTGACCGGGACTTACAACAGACTCTACTGCCGGAAGAAACTACCCTCAAGAACTGGTGGCACCTTCCTCTCTTTACGCAAAGGAAGACATGGGTTCAGCTTGGCAAAGAAACATGTCAAAAGCCACAGAGAGGGTGGGAAGAGGCAGAATCATTAGTCTCTGAATCCCATCCTATTTACTGCCAAGGCATGAAGATTTCAGTAACAGCTATATTGTCTACCAGCTCTTGGAGTCTCAAGCCTGCATCTCTGCCCTGGCAGAAACAAAATGAACTAATTAAATGCTTGCCACTGGCTTATTTTGGAAACCTCATGGAGTGTGTGAGAGTCTGAATGAATTTCAGGCCACTATTGATTGCTTCAAATGCAGAGGAAATCATCCAAGCATGGGAAGAAGGTGAGGAAGCTAAACCCGTGGCCGAGGGTTATTAATATTGTAATGCTTTTGCTTATTGGTGCAGAAAAGCAACTCTTGGCTATAAGGGACTAAAGCTTTAAGGCTATAATGGAGGAGAGTAAATAGAATCCTTCAAGGTTGAAGAAGAGTCCAACCAAATACTCCACCTAATTGCTTTGGAATAACCAAGACCACCCTGCTTACAGTGGGAGAAAGAAAATCAATAGATTGTATTTAGAGGAAACTAAAAACACAATTGGGTCATTCTCTGTGTGGCTAGTAGAGAGCGGTACCTTGGCAAAGATCCCCAGAGGGACAGCAATTAAGTGAAAAGCAGTCCATGCTGCCTGAAATAATCTAACAACTTTTAAATATAAAATAGTTGGTTGCAAAACTTAATGGCTTCCAGTAGATCTACAGAACTATCCATTGTGGAGAGGCTTTGATAAGGTGTGTGAACCTTCACTCACCCTCCCTCCAGCACGGACTCCAAAAAGGTGTGATTTAATCCAGTGGTAAAATTGATAAGGTTTTTAGGTCACAGCATTAGTCTCAGGCACAGAGATTTTGTGGAACCAGATTAAATCTCTCCTATTTCTCACGAAGGACAATTTCTTAGGCTTTCTATCCAGAGCTTTACATGCCCAACTTTTGAACTTTCTTATCCAAAATTTCCTGACATTGTCCATCACGTGACACTTCAGAGAACATAGGATGCTTTACAGAAATATGTGCCTTCCTTCCATCACTGGCACAGGTCTGATCCAGACCAAACAAACTTAGAAACACCTAGCCTCAGGCTGTGACCATTCCAACCTATCACCTCTCTGTATGTACCTTTTAATGATGACATTTGAAGTAACTAACATTTGTGAGAGTCTCAGGCTGGGGATTCAGGTGGACATTTAAACAAGGCATGTAATTTCTTTCAAAGTAGGTTATGGACCAAGCGATCCCCAATACAGTGTCAAGCCACATGATTCCGAAAACACTTCAAAATTAAGTAAGGTAGAGATCTTTTGCAGTATGGATTTTCAAGGCCATTATTAATTCATTCTGTGTCTGAAAAAAAAAAAAAGAACGTGTAATTTGATTTGTGGATTTTTCTTTTTTTTTTTTTTTCTTTTTTTTTTCAACGTTTATTTATTTTTGGGACAGAGAGAGACAGAGCATGAACGGGGGAGGGGCAGAGAGAGAGGGAGACACAGAATCGGAAACAGGCTCCAGGCTCTGAGCCATTAGCCCAGAGCCCGACGCGGGGCTCGAACTCACAGACCGCGAGATCGTGACCTGGCTGAAGTCGGACGCTTAGCCGACTGCGCCACCCAGGCGCCCCAGATTTGTGGATTTTTCTAAAGTCAGCCGAAACTTGGCTCATCGTTTCCCTCGACCCTTCTATTCAATCAGTTGGTCATCAGCCTCCAAAGCCCCCACTCTAAAATCTGTTGGATCTTCTCCCTTCTCACGTTCCTCTGGCTGCTGGCACAGCCTCCTGGGGGCTCTGTCTGGTGCCCTGGGGCCACCACAGGCCTCTGCACACCTGCACATTGTGCGGTCGCCCTCCTGCCTTTTACATCCTCCACTGCTTAGAAAAGTCCAAACTCTTCAGCAGCATTGTGACCCCTCACAAGACCCCTAGCCTGCCACAGCCTCACCTTTCTCTGCTGTCTAACAACCTATGCTCTGGTGGAGCTAGAGTCCCCTTTCCTCAAATAGGTCTGGCACTTCATGTCTCTGCCCTTTTTTACATGACACTCTGCCTAAGGTAACTCTTCCTTGCTCCCTTCCCAGGAAAAAATTCTACTTATTCAACCCCCTGCTCCTCACTACTTCCTGAAGTCTCCCCGTTCCCCTCTCTTCTACACTTCCATTGCTTTCGGGAACACGTTTAAACTCCTGGGTGCACAACCCGCTCCTTGCGGGCAGGGCCCTTGCTAGGCTTATCTATATGTGTCTTCTGTGCTTCTCTCGGTGTCCAGCACGGAAGCTACAGCACATCTTTGTTGAAAGAAGATATTCTCCTGGATTTCCAAAGAAGTGATATTGTCCCCAGGAGCTGAGACTCGGAGTGTTGGCTCTATTGTATGCTTTACAAGAGAGGACAGCTCCGTGAGGTGCATGGCAACACCCACACCCACTTCTTTTGCAAAAGCATTTATGTTATCACCAGGTCTGATGTGTAATGCTGATACTGCTGTGTTGACATTACGTCTTTTCCTTGTCACATATTTTACCAGGGAGATGCTTCTTTGCATCTCTATCAGAGAAAAGCACTCCTGAAAATGGCTTCTCTAAACTCGGAGATTAAAGCTACTTCTTGCTTCAGAAACTATAAAGCTACTTGGACATCTCTTTTGGTTTTAACTTTGTCACAAAAGTCGCACCTCTTCCCCTCCAGATGCATCCATTCAATTGAGTTCCGTGAGGTGGGGACAGTACAGACACGTCGGCTTGCCCAGTGACTTGCACAAACGAGGCACTCGGGAAGCGATTGCTGAATTGTAATTGTCAGTCTACTTTTTAAAAGAATATTCAGGGAGTACTGCTCCTCAGTATCAATAACTTCCCCCTTTGCTCTTGGATGTCGCTGATCATTTAGCTATACACTCCACTTTCACCCCTGAGACAGGACATATTCACCTTCACTAGGACATGGCTTTTATTACGGTTCGGTTTGTTTCAAATTTGGCTTATTTTAAATGTTTCCACATTATTACTCTTTATGTATATTCACATGGAACAAAATTTGAAAGGAAATACATATATATATTAAATGTAATATACATTAAATAGAATAGATCACATGGCACAAAATTCTAAAGGAACCAAGAATAAAAGGGAAAATTCTTCCTCCTTCCCTTGTCTCCCAGTCCCCTCCTCCCTTCCTTGAAGGCAATAAACATTGCCTGTTTTCTGTCATTTCAGAGACCGTCTGTGCATATACAAATGCACATTTTTTTTTCCTTTTTACACATTTGCTAACATATTATACACACTGTTCTGCACCTGCTCTTTTCATTTAATTTACTTGAAGTTTGTTTTGTATCTGTCCGTAAGGGCATTCTCATTCTTTCTACAGAGGCATGGTCTTCCATCGTGGCTCTAAATTACTCCTCCAAGTATGGCAGGTGGGGTGCCCAGGCCCCAAGACATTCAGGACACCTCCTTGTGGCTGCCGCAAGACACATGCTGGGGGTAAACAACAAGGCAGCCTAGATCTCTTGAAAAGAAGTACTGCCCCTTATGAACCTGGCATATGTATGGACTGAAGCCATGTTGTACCATATCCAGCTAAGCCAATTGGCCCAAAAGACTTTATGAAAGTAGAAAAGTATAGCTGTGACCTCCACTCCATCAACAGGGTTATATATTCTGAATCTAGCCTGTGGATGATGACTCAAGATGAACATACAATTTTCTTAGGATCTGCTCACCTAGTCTCTTTTTAGCTTAGTAGTAGTAGATCCAATGAAATTATTATTGATGAGATATACTTGTTCAGCCTTATCTAAAGTACCATTTAGGTTTTATATTATATGTAATGACTTAGCTACAAGTTCATCTCCACCATAACCCTTGTATAATTTATGATTGGAATAAGAATCAATAAAACCCTGGAAGATATATTTAAGATTCCTTTCTCAATTTCTCCTTCTCTCTCTCTCTCTCTCTCTCTGCTTTGTACAAGATATTAGCCATCAACCACATTTGGCATGATTTCTTGAAAAGCTGCTAGTACCAAGATAGACTAGAAGTATAATACATACACCAGATTTTGAAGACTTATAATAAATATATATATACTATCTCATTAATAATTTTATATTGGCCGTGTGTTGAAATTATATTTTGAATATATCTCATTAAGTAAAATATATTATTAATAGTCCTTTCACCTGTTTCTCTTTCAGTGTGGCTACTAGAAAATTTTAAATTGCATGTGTGGCTCACGTTGTATTTCTCCTGGACAGTCTTGGTCTATAGCATGTGTTTACTGCCTACTTAATATGAAGTCAGACTAGAATGATAAAAGTGCATTCTGTTTTAGCTTCTAGAATCTAGGTTTTGCCCTTTCTTTTGTTTGATACATGTAAAGAATTTTAAAATTCAGAAGTCATATGTGATTTATCAAAATGCAACAAGGAAGGGGAACCAAAAAATGACCTATGAAAGCACAATTGGTACTGAGGATTAGGAATTTCAGAAGCATGGAGGAAGATGTCACGTTCACCAGCAGGTTACATCAGGAAATGCTTGGAGAGTCTCCTCACTCATCAGGAACAGGTTAATGGAGCATGGCTAGAAGAAACGGTAACTGTAAAGTCAATTCCTAACTTTACCAGGCTAAGCCTTAGAACAATGACGCTCCTCTCCAGACGTCCTTTGATATTCTCTCTGTCCAGTTCCTTTTTTTCTCTTGCTGATTTCAACTTGAAAACTCAAAAGCAGAGTGTTAATGAGAATCAGGTAAAAATCTCTAGGATCTCACCCAGTCAAAATAAAAAGTCATGTTTTTGGGATTTCTTTTATAAAGAGTATGAATTACCAGGCCTCTCTTGTCATTATCAAAAGCTAATCTTATTCAAGTTCCAATCATAGAAAGAACACTACAGCAGGCACCAAAAATACAAATGTACACAAGTCCTGTCCTCAGGAGACATGGAGTCTGACAGGGACAGAGCAATCCTTGTCCTTCCCCATCAGGAAAGGGAAATATAGGTTGTGAGCTGTCTGGCCTCCTTGGACTGGCTCAGGAGCCTTCTTTGCCAGCGTACGTCCCTGCCCTTGCTGACCCTGGAGCACACCCTGACCGTGTGAGAGGCCACTCGACCCCATGCTGTCTGCAGTCTGGAATGTGGGTCCTTGTGACATTCGGGGTGCAAATCACATATGAATCACCAAGGGTGTTCTCTGTCCTCGGCAGCTGATTGCCAATGTCAGTCTGCTCCTCATAAGAAGTGACACAGGCCTCCCTGTGGACATGCAGCTGCCCTTGCCTGGGAAATGTCTCGTCACCAAGGTGCATTTTATTTACACAACACATGTCCTATACTTGGAGACAGACCTTTTCAACTCATGGCCTCAGAACTTCAGGAAAATCCAGCCAGTCAGTTTTGAAAGGTATAGAAATAGAGAAAAACTTCATTGAACTTGCATAGACAATTGAGGGATTTTTTTCCCCCTGGGTGGGGGTGGGGAAGATGGTTGTTGGATGGTGTCTTTCCCCTTTCAAAGTCACATTCCAACATTTGGCATATTTTTCTGTTTCTTCTCCTTGGCTAGATCTAGTCTGTTAGTTCCTTGGCTCACATCCCTCCTTGACTTCCATTTACTCCATGTTCCTTTCCCTGTGTTAATGGTTAACAGAGCATGTACTGTAAATTAGCATTTATAAAAATCAATTACACTGCTTCATAAGACAGAGCAGAAACTTAGATTGTCTTCACCAGATCATTTGTATTTATCTGTTAATTATAAACCTTAATTGTCTCTTTTTATCATATTAATTTGCACAAATTGTACAACTTCAGAGTTTAGCAGTTTTCAAGCCCTTGAAATACAATTATTCTCTTAACATTCTTTTCAGAAACATGGTATTCATTAATGATTAGGTTGGTAAAAATTAGCAGTTCTGATAATTGGCCTTGGCTTCTCCTTGGCTTTTTTTTTCTTTCCCCACTAAAATCCTGGTTCTCACAATTATGCATGCCTGTTAGCCTCTTACTGTGCCCAGCTCTGTTTTAATTGGACTTCATGGCCCATGAGATTTCACGGGGTTTTGGCTCAAAGTAGAATACAGTTCTATCCCAGTGAACTTATTCCAAGTAGGTTTGACTCTTTTCCCCTCTCCCCAGCAGAACCTGGGCTTTTGTCCCCAGGGACAGTCTACTTGCCCTAACCTTTGATATAAAAAGACTTACATATGAAGGGAGGGAAAAAGCCTTCCAAATCCCAGCTCCATTTGTGTAATCGTTGCCCTCCTGCACTTTGCACGCTGGCGAGCAGACATGAGGAAGAAGGGGCTCTCTAGGCATTCCCCAGCCACCTCTCAATTATAGTTCTGTTTTCACTCAATGTGGCAGCCACTTAGAAGGAGTCATATGTCACACAGCATATATCCAAAGGCCAAAATAAGCTTTCTTCTTTCAAGCGGCTGTGCAAATCGGAGTTATGGGAAGTGATCCAGGCTGAGGGACAAGGCATCCCGACCACCCTGGAACCAAGGGGCTTCCTGTCTTGGGCACTGTAGGTATGTTCCAGATGCCTTGCCTCCAACTTTGATGATGCTGACAGATAAGCTGCATGTTCTGTCCCACAGGAGCCATGAGGAGGAAGACACACCCACATAAGGGAACAAAGATGAAGATTTTTTCCTGTCCCACTTGGAAAACCCAGCCACTTTCCCCTGAATAGTGGGGTTCACCAAGTGTGAGGTGGTTATCCAAGATTATAGGACTAAATGTCTGATACAACTAGAATTCTCTGGGTTCTCTGACCGGGTATCTGGATATGCTTAGCTCAGCATGATTCTGTCCCTTCAGAAGCAACAGTTCTCATATGTCATCTGAGACAGGACCTCAGCCACACACAAATGTGCGAGTCAAGATCTGAAGTCTCTGAGCTGTGGTTTTGCAGGGATTTGTTCATTTCACTGGTTGGCTGGCCAGTAGGGACTGGCCCAAAAGGGACACGGGAAGAGAACAGCTCACCAATGTGCTAGAGTATGAGAGGACTGGCTCCATCAGAAGGGAAAGGCTTCTCTGTGTGCTTTAGATACAGGAACACTCTACAGTACTCTTCATATCAGGTTTCATTTAAAATAAGGCATGTTTTCCCACCCATAAAGTACTCACCAGCTAGATCTGTCAACATTCTCTTTACAGTTTGGTTTCCTCCCTTCCTGGCTTGTGCCAGCTTGTGCCATAGAAATGTAGTCAGAATGCCTCTCAACGGTCTCTCCCCATCCCACAGTTTCCATCAAATGGGGCGATTCAGCCCTTCATGCCAGTGCCCGGCACCCAGGACTAAATCCAGTGACAAGGTGGGAAACTATTCCTGGAGAATGACACATTTTGGCTGAAAATAAGGCATCGACTCAGCCACTATCACTTCTGTGAACCAGGAGAGAGGACTGCTCTCATTCTCTGAACTGACTTGACAAGCAATTGGCCAGAGTGCTGAGAACGTATCTGCCTGGTTAGCACCTTGGGGAAACGGTGGGAGGTGGAAGCAGAATTTTCCACCTCCAAGAGCTTCTTTCTTTGAAAATGTCTCTGCAGGAAAATCATCAGGTATTTCGGGTCATCTCGCGCTAACTGTGACAGTGTCGTTGCCTGCTGTTTTTCCACCTCAAGTGTGAATAAACAACAGTGTGCTAGACATTTAGACCTACTCTTGCCAGCTGCCCACCCTTGCTTCCTTCTCACTCATCCTCCCTGTTAGGTACCTCCACACCTTCCTCTGTAGCTCGGGCATCACTGTCCTTAGGCTGTCACGGCACAGGTCAGCTAACAGGGCATCTGATGATGTCAGTCTAAGTAGAAGCAGCTGTCACTGACCAGTGTGGTTAATGAAAACTCAGCCATTGGTTGTCATGGAGCTCCAAAACAGGTGAAGAGAGAAGGGCTATGCCAGCCTGTTCACGGGCAACCACAGAGTCAAGACTAAGCTGGGAGCTACGATTTCAAATTGATAGAGGGGAACCAAATAAGAAATCTGAACTCTACCTCAGGCCAGTCTGCCTGAGACTTACAAGTAAGAATTAGGATGTAAAAAAAAACCTTTCATAATAAATGCATAAATCTACCACTTAGATATGGACCCTGGTGCAGTGTACAACCTGTGTAACTACGTGCAGTATCTCTGTCAAAGGAGATAATCAGAAGCAATAATAACAGTAGCTAATGAGCTCTTTACTTTGTGTGAGTTCTGGGCTGAGCACTTCACATGTATTATCTCATCTAATCTTCACATCAACCCTGAGGATGATTATTATCCCATTTAGGTCTTGCAAATTAGGATACTGAGACTGACCAATCTGCCAAGACCAGAAGTTATTAGGTGTCAGGGTCAAGATTTGAATGCAGGTGGGTCTTACCCCAGAATCCGAATTCTTGTCCACTATGCTCACAGAAGTGGAAACACAGCAATCCATGTAACTTTGGATGTATATTAAAATAAATGCACTGTTTTAGAGAAGATTCCCTTGGAGCAAAGCCTTGAAAAAGGGACTTGGGTGCCTGTGATCTGTTGAGGGCAGGCTCTTCAGGAGAAACCTGCAAAGCTAGCAAGGGAAGTGGGAGAGTGAAAGGCAAGATGCTGAGCAAGGATGTGGTCTCAGGTAACACCCAGCTCGGCCTAATCCACGAGACTCCAGAGGATACATTATACAGCAGAATTGTCCCACTTTGAGGAAAAGAGGCCAGCCTGTTGCACTCCCCTTAAATCATTCAGTCATTGGCCATGAAGGTCAAGCAGTGGAAAGTACCATGTGTCTCCAAATGAGATGACTCCCAAGAAGGCCACAGATGTACAGCCTTGGCTATAGCACCTTCAACAACTGAAGGATGAATGCGCCAGCAGGTGAAGAGAGTCTGGGTGGGGCACTAATAGCATCTATTACAGTTACCCAGTACATTTTGGGAAAGGGTCAGCAGCTGCGACTTCTGTGATGTGTTAAGGGTACACTCCCACTTGAGTTAAAAGTAGAATTTTATCCATCATGTAACTTTGAAGTTACAGTCTAACCACGACCAACCATATGGCACCAACAGGTGCTTATCACTCTTTAAGATAGTATTGCGGGACACTCGTCAGATACCATCACAACTGCAATCCAAAAACTGACCAAGCTTCCACTGCCTACTCCAAATTACCAAGAGGGGAATTTGTAAGGCTGATATGACTAGTTTCCAAAGCACCTTTCCAGCCTCATTTTCCACACCATCACTTCAGACAACCTATGCTGCAATGTTCATTTGGAGAACTCTTCTCAATTAACCATGAACTTTCTCACACTCGTGCTTTTCTTAATGCTGTTGCCTGAATTTAGAGTGCCCTCTTTCAGCTCTTCTTTGTCTCGTAAAATTTTAGTTAAGGCCCTTCTGTTGCAAGAAATAGAAACCTACTCAAGCTAACAAGTGGGATTTATATAAGGAATCTGGATCTTTCAAGAAGAAAGGAAAGGCTTTCACAAAGGAAATGCTAATGGAAGCTGGAAAGTCAGCTCTCTCCCTGATATGTTGTCCTCTTGTTATAGCATAAAACTTTGAAGGTGGCTTCTTGGTTAGGGCTGACCTTTCTATTAACCTCTTCACATAGGAGTGGGTCCCCAACAGCCATATACAAGCCCCATAACCTGCTCCCATTCCAAGGCCACAGGTACTGGACCAAGAAGAGATACTTGGTATCCCCTGGGGCAATCTGAATTTGGAAGTAATATTAAAAGTTAGATTCTAGTTCAGTCTGGCCTGCTGTCTTGACCAAGGAAGATATAAAACTCGAAGTTATGGGATGGCCATCTTGCAAGGTAGACCAATTAGCAGAGAAAGCCAGTCTGCAAACAGAAGAGGGTAGAGCCAAAATGTGGTGAGAAATGGCCAGATCCTGACAGCTTTCCAGTTTCTGGGTCCAGTCTCCCCCTGAGATGCAGCTACATATCTGCCCTGCAGCCTGTCTCCTCATAATAAAGGCTTATTTTCCGTTTAACAAGCTCAACTGGAATTCAGGAACTTGCAACCAAAGACTCCTCAACAACACACCCATCCCTACTCACCAGTGTGTCTGTTTACTTTGTCTCTTCTACCCTTCCTTTCCCTCTACCTTCTTACCCTTCTTTTCCCTCTCTTTTCTTCCCTTTCCTTCTGCTCCTCCTCTTCCTCCTCCTCTGCCTCTTCTCTCTTTTTCTCCTCCTCCTCCTCCTCCACTCCCCCTCCATTTCTCTCTCTTTTTCTCTCTCTTACCCCCTCCATCCTCTTTTCCCTTCCTCTTTTCCCCCTCCTCTCTCCTACTGAGCTTTACTCATCTGCTCTCAGAATCCAAACATGGCTGCACCTTTATGTCTGCCCAGCAACAAAGCTACCATTCAGTTGCTCTCAATTCTAGACTCCCAGGAAAACTTAATGACATACCCATTGTGCCATCTCCCCTAAGACCCTTGGTTCTATAAAATTTAACAAGGAGATCCAGAATCCCATACAAACACAGGTGAAGAGCCCACAGTCACTACAGGGAGGTGCCAACTGAAACATCCAAGTACAGTATGCCCTGTAAGGGCTTCCGTGTCCCTCAGTAATATTTTATTTCTGTTCCCTCTATAACTCCATCACACGTTGCTTGCACCTCTAATGACCTTGTCATTTTCCATTCCTTTAAATCTTATTTATATATAGAACCCTGCAATAAAACTTTCTTGAGGCATGGTGGACACATCATATGCACTAAAAACATTAACTTTAATCTTATTTGTGTACATGAACAGGGATGGGTAATAATTGCACTTTGAATTTTGATGGGTGTTCAAGAGATAATATGCATTTTGGGATGAAGGACCTTCTCAAAATATTATTTTCTTCTATATTTCCAACTAGTCTGTCCTCTCCAATCCATGGAACTTTGTATATATTTATTAAATAATCATCACATCGAGGTGTCTTTATTTATTTCAATGTCTAATGCCTCAACTGGACTATGAGCTCCCTGAAGACAGGGGCCATGTCTTTTTTATCTTTCTATCTCTAACCTAGTACAAGCCTGATACACAAAAAAACATCTACTGAATTTTTTTGTTGGATTGGATTGAATCCAATCCACGTGAGATCTGAGCTGAGGATATCTCACCTGCTAGCAGTCATTTACCTGATCTTCTGAGTCCTCTTTGACGCCAAATGTGGTGAAACTTTTCTTGGAAACCACAATTTTGGCAATACTACAGCCTTCCTTTTCTGAAGGAGCTCGCTTTGTTTATTACAATAGAAAAACATGATAAATAATCTTGCCCATAAGAAACATGCTTCCTCTTTTTGACAATTTTGACAGCCTATTGCTTAAGTCTGAAAAAGGAGCCCAGAAATAATTTACAGAGGAAACACGGCTCAGGTGTCTTCCCCAGATGCTATTGGTATCTTGAGACTATCCAGAAAGGTAATTTATACACATATACACATACACAACAGAATTTAAGTTTGCTTTGTGTTTCCACAGGGTGTCCAAATACTAACATTTGCCATCTGGCCTGCTCAGATGGCTGTTTCTGACGTCTGCCCCAAAGTCTAGGTTTGCCTTTGTTTATTAGTAAAACATTTATAGAATCTGAGCACTATGCTAGGCACAAGGGATGCAACAATGGAAAGGAGCACTCTGCTCTCAAAAAGTAAGGGTAGACCATACAAAAATAATTGCATAATAATGCAGTAAAATAAAACTATCATATGCTAAGGTAAATCTTACAAAACGTAATGGGAATGTAGGATAAGGATCCATTTAGTCTGCCTATGTAAGATAGGGAGAGTTCATATAGGAGTCAACTCTTGAGATTATCCACAGAGAACAAACTGATCACAAGGCAAATAATGGAACCCAAGAAAACACCAACATTAAAGGATAAATCAAGGGGAATCCATGGAAGAGACAGAAGAGGAGTAGTCAGAAATGTAGGAAAAGAATTAAAAGAGAGTAAAGCCAGGAAAAGCAAAGGAAAAGAAAGAACATGGAAGTTCAATGGTGTTGAATAGTCACCTGCAATGAACACACAAAGTAACTGCATAGAAATCTGCACCAGGGGGCGCCTGGGTGGTGCAGTCGGTTAAGCGTCCGACTTCAGCCAGGTCACGATCTTGCGGTCGGTGAGTTCGAGCCCCGCGTCGGGCTCTGGGCTGATGGCTCAGAGCCTGGAGACTGTTTCCGATTCTGTGTCTCCCTCTCTCTCTGCCCCTCCCCCGTTCATGCTCTGTCTCTCTCTGTCCCAAAAATAAATAAAAAACGTTGAAAAAAAAATTAAAAAAAAAAAAAAAGAAAGAAACCTGCACCAGACATCTAACTTTGCCTTGAAGTATAGCCAGCAGCATCTGTATCACTTGAGTGTGTGTTAGAAATGCAGAAACCCAGGCCCACCCAGGACTTTTTGTACTTTTTGTACTTTTAAGTTTGTGAAGCAACCACACCCTTCCCTAGAAAAGTGGCAGCTTAGGATGAATGATCATATAGGTGACTTGCAAGGAAATGGCTTCACAAGGTTTCAAATTTAAAAATCAACTTGACAGCTCAACATAAGACAAAATAATATATGCAGAGCATTCTTATCTATAACCTCCATTTAAACATTGTGAATTTTAGAAGATATTATTACTCCCATTTTACTGACGATGAAACAGGAGCATGAAGAGGTTAAATGCCTTGTCAAGGACCACAGTGAAAATAAATAGCAGAGCCTGGACTTGAACCCAGGTCTTCAGATTTGCTGGCAGGGAGGAGGATTCTGCTCATGGAAAAGAATAAGAAGTCAGAAATAGGGACACCTGGGTGTTCAGTTCGTAGAGCATGTGACTTTGGCTCAGGTCATGATCTCACGGTTCACAGGTTCAAGCCCCCATCCAGCTCTGTGCTGACAGCTCAGAGCCTGGAGCCTACTTCAGATTCTGTCTCTGTGCACCTCCCCCACTTGCTCTCGCTCTCTCTCTCTCTCTCTAAAAATAAATAAATAAACATTAAAAAAAAAAAAGAAGAAGTCAGAAATGGGTTTGAATGAAATATCATTTAAAGCAATTCAATTTCCTTTGTTATAATTCTGGGTTTGTCAAGTGCCTTCTGATGACTGGTCTGGCTTTGAATTTTAATATTGAGATGGGGTGCCCTGGAACAAGAAGAGATGACAAGGAAAAAAGACAAAACTTTTTAAATGAATAAACTGACATTATCATTCATAATTTTTTTTTCTGAGATTGTTAGAATGAGCCAGTTTTTCCAAAACTGACTTGCCTTAACTGAGATGATAAATTGAGTTTCTGAATTATCAAAGCTTAAAGTCTACTCTAACCTATGTGAGCTTTACAGTGAAGTATGCAAAGGGTTAGGGAGAAAGTACATTAGGAGGGCAAGGCTGGGAGTCCATCTGACTATAGTGTTGGCTTCCTCAAGTTGGCCCACAGTTTTTACAATGTCTAAAAAACTTGGGTCTGATCTGGGCCAGCATTATTACCCAAGAGTTTTAATCTAGTGGGTGAAGGGTGGCATCAGATGCTTCTGGGCTGTTATAATCATTTCTCCTCATCAGTCATGTGAACAAATCATGATTCTATGGAGGTCAGTCTAGTTTGAAAGAATGCTTGACCCCTGGTGGTATCCTCTTCTGGGGAAAGGAGGTGGCAAAAGTTAGGCAGGGCTCTAACCAAATGGTGTTGGGTTCAGGGCCAGAGATCAGACCCTAATAGGAAGTAGAATAAAGTTAAGAAATCAAGAAAAACACCCAGCAATATATCACAGTATTTAAAGGCATAGATTTGGGAACCAGCTACACATGCTTTCAGGACCCAGCACTTCATCTTACCATGTGACTGTGGGAAAGTCACTTAACCTCTCTAAGTCTCAACTGTAAGACCAGATTAATACCTCACAAAGCCGTTGCAAAAATTAAATGCTAACAGATTTTACACCATACTTAACATAGTGCTATAACTCAGAGGAAACATTCAAAACCAGGTGGTATCATCATCATCTGGCCTGGGCATTCCCAGTGGCGTTGAGAGTAAAGGCCTCAGTGGGTAGACCGCTGGGTGAGATATGGCCCCAGGAACACCAGAAATGAGCAGACAAGCAGACTTCACCTGCTAATGGAAATGGGGCTTTGGATATTACCAGGCCTGGGTTGGGCTGGGTTCAGGCCTGATCTGACCTGAACCACTGGTGAAAGGCCTTACATACTATACTTGTTAGTGTCTGAAGGGTTGGACATAAACAACCCTGGAAAGAAATGTATTCCTGAGACCCAGTTCTACCTGCTAGCCAGTTAGCTCTTTTCTCTTGGTAACAACAATAAAAGATTTCATAAAGAAATACCTTAAAACTCTCGGGGTGCCTGGGTGGCTCAGTCAGTTAAGCATCCGACTTTGGCTCAGGTCATGATCTCATGGTCCATGAGTTTGAGCCCCGTGTCGGGCTCTGTGCTGACCGCTCAGAGCCTGGAGCCTGTTTCAGATTCTGTGTCTCCCTCTCTCTCTGACCTTCCCCCATTCATGCTCTGTCTCTCTCTGTCTCAAAAATAAATAAACGTTAAAAAAAAAAAAAGAATTTTTAAGAAATACCTTAAAACTCTTGACTGAAGTTATCTCTATCAGGATGCCTCAATGGCTCAGTTCATTAAGTGTCTGACTCCTGATTTCAGCTCAGGTCATGGTCTCACAGTTCATGAGATCAAGCCCCGCATCAGGCTCTGCACTGACAGCATATAGTCTGCTTGGGATTCTCTCTCTCTCCCTCTCTTTCTACCCCTCCCCCACTCATTCATTCATTCTCTCTCTCCCACTCAAAATAAATAAATAAATAAACTTAAAAAAAGAATAAATATTAAAAAATTTTTCTCTATCATTCTAGTCAGCCTTGTCTTTCTCAATCTTTCTCCCACACTCTACCTCCTCCAGTCTGAAAAAATACTGAACAGTTATTGGAAATACTTTATAATTTATTCCATGATGGAATGATTTCCCTAGAATATAAACAAAGGGAAAGGCCTTTAGGTGATGTTAACTCAAGCTGGTAGGAAAGAACATATAAATATTCCCTCTAGCACTTGGGCAAACTGGTGAAGTTCACTCCCAGGACTTCCTGATAAGATTAATACAGAAAATTTCCTGGAGGGCTTTGTTATACTTTTGGAGGTGAGGAAAACTATTTCCAGGGCTCCCCAAAGAGGCCTATTGTGACCCAAGACAGCTAGTTAACCACCTGCTAGCAGCAGGCCAATAAAAGCTCCATATTACTCACACCTTCACAGGCGGCCAGGGCTGAATCCCCGCAGTTCTGCCGTCTGTCCTCCAGGCCCCAGGTCTGTGCCCTCTCATTCCACAGGCCACAGAACTGAAAATAATTCTCAGTCAGTAGGGAAATGATGAATTCTTCTTGCTTTTTATCTCCACTCTGCAGTGTGCAGATCATCCTGCCTCAGCAGAATTACTCTACCCTTTCTCTTTTTCTGTTCTGGGGTCAAAGTTTAGCATTAGGCACCAGCTTTCCAGTCCCTGCCTTCTTACTGTAGGGACTTCTTAGTGAAATGCTAGAACTCAAGAGGTCAAAACCATTAACACTGTCAAAGATGCCTTTTCTGGCCTGAGAGCTGGGGCCAGAGCTGCTTAACAGGGTTGAGCAAAGGCTGGCAAGAGAGTCTGCTGTTATTTGGCCTCTGTTTCTCCAGCTCACAACATGAGTAGGTTTTATTTAATTAAGCATAAATGATACCAAAATGTTTGCCAAAGTTGAAAAAATAAATAAATAAATAAAATAGAACTGGCAGAGGAGGTGGTAAAGACAGGAGCAAGAAGATCAGTAAGAATCTTCTTTAAGCTACACCCTTCAGGTTAGGTAATGACCACAATCTATCCCATCCCACCCCATAAAAAATCCATGCTTTTTCTTTGAAGAATTTCTGGAAATGTTAGCCTATGCTAATTATGCCATCTGAGAATGCTTCCTTTTTCTCTTTTCATGTGTTTGTTGTAAATATATATATATATGTATATATATATATATATACATATATATATGCCACTTATGTGTGTGTGTGTGTATATATGTGTGTATATATATATATATATATATATATATATATATGAATTTAAGCCACTTTATACCGCTTCCTTCTCTAAGTCCCAGATTTCTGTTGGAGTCCCAGATTTCTGAGCTGTTTTCCCTTTATGGAGATGTCATCTTGCTGAAGACAGGAAGCAACAGGCCAGTTTAAGGCCTGGAAACCTCCCAGACCATCAGAAAATCCTGGGGACCTGGGTATCAGTCTCTTTGAAAGTTGGTTCCCCTAAAATAATAAGAAGGCAGCAGAGGACCTCTCTGAATCCCAGCTCCCCAGGTCCAATGATTTGTAGCCATTCACAGGGTTAAAACTCTTCCTGATGAAGTCCTTTGTTTGTTCTCTCAAATGTCAAATGGTTATGAGAGGAGGAAACCCAAGGTCAGCTTCCACTTGGAGCAAACCTAGGAACTGACGCACTCCACTGGGGATCCACAGTGTATATTTTCATTTACATTTGACCTGGTCTTCCTCTACTCTCACAGATTTTCCTTATTTTCTTTCCCCTCTACTATCCCAAAGGGAGAGAGCTCAAGGTTTCAATAGCCTGGCACCTTAAAAAAAAAAGAAAAAAAAGAACTCAGAAGACCATGGACCCTTGGCATCCCTCCAGTTGCTACAGCTTGAGGTAAGCATGGTCAGTATCAGAGCATGAAGGATACTTGCAAGATGTCAATCTGGCAACAGGCATGAAGAACTCCCTGTTAAATGGCAAAGGGACATGTGCAGAGACCATGTTAAACAAGTTCCAAGTTCTAAAAGCAAAGCCTTACATATGCAAGGTTATGCTCTTTCAAATTAAAACAATAATAATAAATTATCTGGCAATATTTACCACCCAGATCTTGAAAACAATAGTATTATCTATGTTTCTAGATGTAAATTTCACCCCCTAATTTTTTTTTTTCATTGCAGGCCTGCTATGTGCAAAGACTGTGATGGGCACCAACAGTTTCTCTCTCTATTAGCCCCTAATCCTAGAGTTGATTGGTTCAGGGGGTTGAAGAAGAGCATTTGACCCAATAGAGATGTACACTCAAGGTACCTACTTAGAACTGTAAAATTTCAGAGCTTATCGATTTGTCACAAAAGATGAAAACCCATGGAAGTGAAGTGACTTGTTCAAGGTTAGTCATACCACTCCAAAGCCAGGACTAAAATACAGGAATCCTAAGGTCCAATCTAGGGCTTTTTGCCTTGTACTTGCCTCTTTAGGTTAGCAAAGTCTTGCCAATCGAAGAGTCACAAGGAAGAAGATAAAAACTTTGGCAGCAGGAATGGGTGGTACAAAGGGCATTGAAAAAGTCATAACCAGGGCTTGCTAGTAGGGAAAATTGCCTGTAGCTATTGCTCAAGTCCCCAGAAAAGGTTGGGGGAAAAAAAACTATTTCAAAAGGGCCTGTCTGAAGGGGATCCAAGATGGCAACATGGGAAAATTCCCAAACTCATCTCCTCCCATCGACACACCTAATCTATAGCTACATATGAATCATTTCACTCTGAAAAAAAAATATGAAAACTAGACAAATTTCTCTCCACAACAAAGGACAAAGGACCACACTGATACAGGTAAGAGAGGCATAAACAGTCTTGCAAAAAAAAAAAAAAACCAACCCACCCCCCAGTGTGATGAGAGACAATGAGGAGAGATCATATGAGATAGGCCCTTCTCCATAAGAGGCAATAAATTGAACCCCACATTGGGCATCCCAGTCTCTGGGATCTGCATCAGAGAGATGAGCCCCCAGAATTTCTGGCTTGGGAAACTATAGGGCTGATGTCTGGGGGGTCTCAAAGAGCCATAGGAAACTGAGATTTCCCCTCTTAGAGGGCTCATGTGTGGTCTTGCTCACCCTTAAACCCAGTGGAAAAATAGCAGTTTGAAAAGTACCTAAGTTGTATGTGAGAAAGATTCATTTGCTGATCTGATGTCATTAACTGGAAGGACAAGAGATAGTTGAGATCCTCCCCCAAGACAAAGGTGCTGGAAGGCACCATCTTTGCACTCTCCATATAGCCTGCTAGCACAGACACACAAGTTCAGACATGGCACCCATTGGCCAACTTACTGGGAAGTGGGGGGCAAGTGGTCTTGGCACTTGCTGAGGCTGGAGAGCATAGGCAGTTGTAATGCTCCCCTGCTTCTTTCCTGAAGCCAGTGAGCACAGAAAGTCATGGAGTTCTCAGTCTCCCTAGCTAAAGTTAGGGAATGTGGGCCGTTGCAAAACTTCCATGACCTCTACTCCCCAGCTGGGGCTGGCAAGTACTGGCAGTCAGGGCATTCTCTTGCCACCAGCCTAAAGCTGGCACACACACCCACAGACAAGGTACTCTCACTGCACTGCTGAGGCCCACAGGCACGTAGTCAAAACATTTTCCTGATGCACTTCCAAGGCCAGCAAGTGAAGCGCCAACACAGTCCAACTGCCTTGCTAAACGCAGCAGGCATGCATGCACAATCCACACAGAAGACACCCTTCGATTGGCTGGCTCTGGCGGCCAAAGGGGCTAGTGTTCCAGAGCTCCACGGGACTGTAACAATCAGAAAGACTGTTCTCGGTAGGCCATCACCCCCAGGGCACTACACATACAGCATACTGAAACACAACCCCAGACTTCTTGCAAAAAAGGCCTATTTACTTAGCCTAGATCTTTAACCTGTGGGACAGGCTTCAGATTTCCCATACATCTAGAGGTTAAGTAGGTGCTTCCAGGGACATAAGCAGGGAGACAACATCCTCAGACATCCTCTTGACCTTCCTACAGCTGAGCGAGACTTCTCAGAAAGGTGCTGTATTCATCTGGAGGGCCAATTATTGCAAATTGTTGCCCAGGGGACACCTCCAGATCTTGTGGTCTGGAGGCCAGCAGGGTTTATGATTGTGGCTCCACTAGACTATATATATTTGCATACTTTAAAAGCTGCTGCTGAAAAAAGAAAAAAAAAAGCCGCTGCCTGAGGGTCTTTTAATCAGCCTGAAACTGGGTGATAAATGAGATTCTTCCCCTTGGATCACTGACAAGTCTTGGCACACTCAATAATGGGGGAATCTCAAGAATAAATCAGATGGTTTAGACAATCACAAAAGTTTGAGAGAAACCAAGAGCTAGGGCAAGTTTGAATAAGCAGGATCATCACCCACACAAGGCGACTCCTTCAAGACTGAGAGAGGTAGCTGTTTTTGCCTAATACATAGAAACACACACATAGAGTCAAGAAAATGAGGAAATGGGAAAATATGTGTCAAACAAAAGAACAAGACAAAGCCTCAGAAAAAGACCTTAATGATATAGAGATGAGTAACCTACTTGATAAGAATTCAAAACCATGTTCATAAAGATACTCACTGAACTAGGAAGAAAAATGAATGAATACAGTGATAACTGCAACAAAAAGTTAGAAAACATAAGAAAGTACCAAACAGAACTCAGAAAGCTGAAGAATATAACTAAACTGGAAAATATACTAGAGGAGTTCAACAGCAGACTGGACAAAGCAGAAGAATGGAACAGTGAACCAAAAACAAAGCAATAGAACTCACCCAAACAGAGCAGCAAAAACAAAGAATTTTTTAAATGAATATTACTAAGGGACCTCTGAGACAACATGAAGTGGGATAACATTTGCAATATAGGGGTCCCAGAAGAAGGAAGAGAGAAAGAGGCAGAAAACTTATTTGGAGAAATAATGGCTGAAAACTTCCCTGACCTAGTGAGGAAAACAGACATCCAAGTCCAGGAAACCCAAAGAGTTCCAAACAAGATGAACCCAAAGATAGCCACACCAAGACACATTATAATTAAATTTTTCTTTAATTTTTGTTTATTTTTGAGAGAGAGACAGAGCACAAGTAGAGGAAGGGCAGAGAAAGAGGGAGACACAGAATCTGAAGCAGGCTCCAGGATTTGAGTTGTTGGCACAGAGCCTGATGCGGGGTTCAAACTCAAGAGCTGTGAGATCATGACATGAGCTGAAGTCAGACACCCACTCTCTTGAGAGAGAGAGAGAGAGAGAGAGAAGACACATTATAATTAAAATGTCAAAAGTTAAAGATAAAGAGAGAATCTTAAACGCAGCAAGAGAAAAATGAATTGTTACATACAAGGAGAGCCTCATAAGGCTATCAGCAGATACTTTGGCCAGAAAGGAGTAGCATATATTCAAAGTGCTGAAAGGAAAAAATTTCAAACCAAGAATACTCTACAAGGTAAGGTTATCATTCAGATTTGAAGTAGAGATACAGAGTCTTCCAGACAAGCAAAAGCTGGAGTTCATCACGACTAAACAGGCCTCACAAGCAATAATAAAGGGAATTCTTTAAGTTGAAAAGAAATGACACCAATTAATAACAACATACAAAAGTAACAACTCACTGGAAAAGTTATCTATAGTAAAAGTAGTGAATTAGTCACTTATAAAGCTACTAAGAAAGCTAAAAGACAGTGGCGCCTGGATGGCTCAGTTCGTTGCGTGTCCGAATTCAGCTCAGGTCGTGATCTCACAGTACTTGAGTTCGAGCCATACATTGGGCTCTGTGCTGACAGCTTGGAGCCTGGAGCCTGGCTTCGGATTCTGTGTCTCCCTCTCTCTCTGCCCCTCCCCTGCTCACACTCTGTCTCTCTCTCTTTCTCTAAAAACTAAATAAACATTAAAAAAAAAAAAAGAAAGCTAAAAGACAAAAATAGTCAAATTAACTGAAACTACAATAATTAGTTAAGGGATACAGAAAACAAAAGGATGTAAAAAGTGACACCAAAAACATAAAATGGGGGGTGGTAAAAAATGTAGGGTTCGGGAATGTGTTCAAATTTAAGTTGGTATTAACTTAAGATACACAGTTATATTCACATGAAGATATGTGTAAACCTCATGATAACCATAGGGCAATCTGCAGTAAATACCTGAAAGAAAATGAGACAGGAATCTAGACATAGCAGTCAGGAAATTCATCAAACCAGGAGGAAAGAGAGCAAGAGAAGAAAAAAAGGAACAAGGACAACTACAGAAACAGCCAGCAATCAACTAACCAAATGGAAATAAGCACCTACTTATCAATAATTACTTTAAAGTAAATGGACTAGAGGTACCCAGGTGGCTCAGTCAGTTAAGTGTCCAACTTTGGCTCAAGTCATGATCTGTGGTCTGTGGGTTCAAGGCCTGCATCTGGCTCTGCTGACAGCTTGGAGTCTGTAGCCTGCTTCAGATTCTGTGTCTTTCTCTCTTGCTGTCCCTCCCCTACTCATGCTCTGTATCTCTCTCTCTCTCAAAATTAAATAAACATACACACAAAAAAATTTTTTAAGTAAATGAACTAAATTCTCCAATTAAAGACATGAAGTGGCTGATTGGATAAAAATACAAGACATCTTTATATTGCCTAAAAGAGACTTACTTCAAAAGTAAGGACACACAAACTGAAAGTGAAGGGATGGAAAAAAATATTCTGTATAAATGGACACAAAAGAAAGCTGGTATAGCTATACTCACATCACACAAAATAAACTTTAAAATAAAGACTTTGTAATAAAACTCAAAGAGGGGTAATACACAATGACAAAGAGGTCAATCCAGCAAGGAAATATAATATTTATGAATATATATATATATATGTGTTTGTGTGAGTGTGTGTATATATATATGTGTGTGTGTGTGTGTGTGTGTGTGTGTGTGTGTGTGTATACACACACACACACACACACACACACACACACACACATACCCAACATAGGACCACTAAAATATATAAAGCAAATATCACAGACCAAAAGGGAAAAATGGACAGCAATACAATAATAGTAGGGGGTTTTAACACCCCACTTACATCAATAGATAGGTCATCCAGACAGAAAATCAATAAGAAAACATCAGGCTTGCATGACACATTAGACCAGATGGGCTTAATAAATATACAGAATTCTACCAAAAAGCAGCAAAATACACATTCTTCTCAAGTGAGCATGGAACATTCTCCAGGGTAAATTACATGTCAGGCCACAAACAAGTTTTAATAAATTCAAGAAGAATTTATTATTAAAACATTGAAATTAGATCAAAAATATTTTTTCAAGCACCTTTTTTGACCACAATGATATGAAACTATAAATCAATCACAAGAAGAAAACTGGGGAAAATGCAAATACTTGGAGATTAAACAACATGTTACTCAACAACTATGGGGTCAACAAAGAAATCAAAGGAGAAATTTAAAAATACCTACAGACAAATGGAAACAGAAATATACCAAAATCTACAGGATATAACAAAAGTGGTTCCAAGAAGGAGGTTCATACAAATAAAGGCCTACTTGAAGAAACAAAGAGAAACCTCAAATTAAAAAATTTAACTTTGGGGAGGAGCCACGATGGCGGAACAGCATGGAAGTTTTTTGTGTGTGTGTCTTGCATCCATGAAATACAGCCAGATCAACACCAAACCATCCTGCACACCTAGAAAACTGATTTGAGAATTAACACAACAATCTGCACAACTTGAACCACAGAACTCAGCAGGTATGCGGAGTGGAGAGGTGAACTAGGGGAGAGAGAAGCCACTGAGGGCAGGAAGCTGTTTTTGCTTGTGGAGAGAGGACGGAGATGGGGGAGGGGGAGAGTACAGGAAACTCACCCTCCCAAAAGCAGCTGGAGAGAAAGTGGAAAAGTAGAAACAGCCACAGGGACTGAACTAAAAGGGGATAAAGGAGAAAGGAGAGGGTTTAAACTCCATTAAGACTCTATAAACAGGGGGACCACAGAATCTGAAACTCCTCAGCTTGATACCTGGCAGTGCTCTAGTGAGAAGGGCGAATCTCCAGGAACAGAGTGAAGTCCAGGGGTCCTCAGGCCATGTGGGGAGAGGCAGTTCCCCTGCTGGGAAGATATATGGTAGAGGCTGTGCAGCCCCCCAATAGGCAAAGGCCCCAGTGGACCCCAGAGAGCAACCACATTCCCTGGTGCTGGAACAAGGTCACTAAGGGTGAAACCTGGTACCAGATGTGTGTTGTGATTTTCCACAATCCCTAAAATGCTGCTGCTACACGATTGTGTGAACTTTTGCTGTGACAGGCTGGCACCCAGCCACAGTCTCTGGGCATCGGCAGCAGCACAGTCCCGCAAATGTTCCTGGTGTGGGCAGCACCCAGACATTGCTCAGTGAGATCCTCCCACAGAGGGGCGGAATGGGTCAAAGCCGCAGCCCCTCTGAAGTGAGAGGTCAGGAAAAACAGCCACACCTGAGAAAAAACTTAGGAGGGAGGTGCCGCCTGACAACCTGACAGCTTGGTCACGGACAATGTAAAAGCAGGGACTGGACAGAAGCTGGAAGCAAAGGACGGCTCTATTGCTGATCCAGGAGAACAGAGTTCCGATACTAAAGACTGGGTAGCTGGGTGACATCATTTTCACCCTTTCCGCGCATGCACATACACACCTACAAGTGCCACAACGATCCACCCCAGTAAGCTAAGCAGTGCTATCTAGTGCAGAACAGAGCTGTTAAACTAAGCCCCACCCAACTGGGCCAGCACCCCTCTTCAGAAACATCATAAGTTTCTCCACCTGATTAGTTTATGTATTATAAAGTGTTTCAGAGTTTCACTTCTAGAGGAAACGATGTCATTTCAATTGTATTTCAGTCTGTTCACTGGCCCATCTATTCAATTTTCTTTTTTTTTCTTGTTTCTTTCTTTTCTTTTACTTGAATACGGAAAGAAAAAAATTTATTTTTATTCTCAATTTTTATTAAAAATATTTTTCTTTAATTTTTTCTACTATATTTTTACTTTTTTGTAAATTTTTTAAATTCTATTTTGCTTCCATCATTTCATTTTATTCTATTTCATTGTATTCATTTTTTCAAATTTTCAAACATTTTCCTTTTTTTTTTCTTTTTTCCCCCATTTTTCTCTAATCTATCAAGCCCCGTTCAACACCCAGACCAAAACACACCTAGGATCTAGCATCATTTATATGATCTTTGTGTGTGAGTGTTGTTTTTAATTTTTTAATTTTAATTTTTAAAATTTTTTTTACCTCATTAATTCCTTTTCTTCCTTCAAAATCATGAAACAAAGGAATTCACCCCAAAGAGCAGGAAGAAACGACAGCCAGGGACTTAACCAACACAGATACAAGCAAGATGTCTGAACCAGGATTTAGAATCATGATAAGAAGAATACTAGCTGCAGTCGGAAATAGATTAGAATCCCTTTCTGCAGAGATAAAAGAAGTAAAAGCTAGTCAAGATGAAATAAAAAATGCTGTAACTGAGCTGCAATCTGGAATGATTGCCACAGCAGCAAGACGGATGAGGCAGAGCAGTGAATCAACGATATAGAGGACAAACATATGGAAAATAAGGAAGCAGGAAAAAAGAGGGAGACTAAGGCAAAAGAGCACAATTGAAGAATTAGAGAAATCAGTGACTCATTAAAAAGGATAAACATCAGGGGCACCTGGGTGGCTCAGACAGTTGAGCATCCGACTTCGGCTCAGGTCATGATCTTGCTGTCTGTGAGTTTGAGACCCGCATTGGGCTCTGTGCTGACAGCTCAGAGTCTGGAGCCTGCTTCAGATTCTGTGCCTCCCTCTCTGCCCCTCCCCTGCTCATGCTCTATCTCTCTGTCTCTCTGTCAAAAATGAAAATAAACATTAAAAATAATTTAAAAAAAAAAATAAAAAAGAAACAACATCAGAATCATAGGGGTCCCAGAAGATGAAGAGAGAGAAATAGGGGTAGAAGAGTTATGGTGAGCAAATCATAGCGGAAAACGTTCCTAACCTGGGGAAAGACACAGACATCAAAATCCAGGAAGCACAGAGGACTCCCATTAGATTCAACAAAAGCCAACCATCAACAAGGCATATCATAGTCAAATTCACAAAATACTCAGGCAGGGAGAGAATCATGAAAGCAGCAAGGGAAAAAAAAATCCTTAACTTACAAGGGAAAACAGATCAGGTTTGCAGCAGACCTATCCACAGAAACTTGGCAGGCCAGAAAGGAGTGGCAGGATATATTCAGTGTGCTGAATGATAAAAATATGCAGCCAAGAATTCTTTATCCAGCAAGGCTGTCATTCAAATAGAAAGAGAGATAAAAAGTTTCCCAAACAGAAATTAAAGGAATTGTGACCACTAAACCAGCCCTGTAAGAAATTTTAAGGGGGACTTTCTGAGGGGAGAAAAGAATGAATGAATGAATGAATGAATGAATACCAAAAACAACAAAGACTAGAAAGGACCAGAGAACACCACCAGAAACTCCAACTCTACAAAAAATATAATGGCAATAAATTCATATCTTTCAGTACTCACTCTAAAGTCAATGGACTAAATGCTCCAATCCAAAGACATACAGGAACAGAATGGATAAGAAAACAAGATCCATCTATATGCTGTTTACAAGAGACCCACTTTAATTTTTTTTTCTTTTTTTTTTCCAACGTTTATTTATTTTTGGGACCGAGAGAGACAGAGCATGAACGGGGGAGGGGCAGAGAGAGAGGGAGACACAGAATCGGAAACAGGCTCCAGGCTCTGAGCCATCAGCCCAGAGCCTGACGCGGGGCTCGAACTCACGGACCGTGAGAGAGTGACCTGGCTGAAGTCGGACGCTTAACCGACTGCGCCACCCAGGTGCCCCCAAGAGACCCACTTTAGACCTAAAGACACCTTCAGATTGAAAGTAAGGGGATGGAGAACCATCTATCATGCTAATGGTTGACAAAAGAAAGCCAGAGTAGCCATACTTATATCAGACGATCTAGACTTTAAAATAAAGACTGTAACAAAAGATGAAGAAAGACATTATATCAGAAATAAGAGGTCTATCCACAAAGAAGACCTAACAATTGTAAACATTTATGCTCTAAATGTGTGAGCACCCAAATACACAAATCAATTAATCCCAAACATAAAGAAATTCATTATAATAATACCATAATAATAGGGGACTTTAACAACCCACTTACAACAATGGTCAGATCATCTAATCAGAAAATCAACAAGGAAACAATGGCTTTGAATGACACACTGGATCAGATGAACATAACAGATATATTCAGTACATTTCATCCAAAAGCAGTGGGATCTACATTCTTCTCCAGTGCACATGAATGGTCTCCAGAATAGATCACATCCTGGGACACAAATCAGCTCTCAACAAGTACAAAAAGATCGAGATCATACCATGCATATTTTCAGAACACAATGTCATGAAACTCGAAATCAACCACAACAAAAATTTGGAAAGGTAACAAATACTTGGAAACTAAAGAAGATCCTACTAAAGAATGAATGGGCTAACCAAGAAGTTAAAGAGGAAATTAAAAAGTACAAGGAAGCCAATCAAAATGGTAACACCACAGCCCAAAACTTCTGGGATGCAGCAAAGGTGGTAATAAAAGGAAAGCATATAGCAATCCAGGCCTTCCTAAAGAAGGAAGAAAGGTCTCAGATACATAACCTAACTTTATACCTTAAAGAGCTGGAAAAAGAACACAAATAAAACCCAAAGCCAGCAGAAGACAGGAAATAATAAAGATTAGAGCAAAAATCCATCCTATCGAAACCAAAAAAATAGTAGAACAGAACAATGAAACCAGAAACTGGTTGTTTGAAGAATAAACAAAATTAATAAACCCCTAGTCAGTTTGATTAAAAAGAAAAAGGAAAAGACCCAAATAACAAAATCAAGAATGAAAGAGGAGAGATCACAACCAACACAGCAGAAATAAAAATAATAAGAGAATAAAATGAGCAATAACATGCCAATAAAATGGGCAATATGGAAGAAATGGACAAATTCCTAGAAATATATAAACTACCAAACTGAAACAGGAAGAAATAGAAAATTTGAACAGACCCATGACCAGTAAAGAAATCAAATTAGTAACCAAAAATCTCCAGGGCCAGAGGGCTTTCCAGGGGAATTCTACCAAACATAAGAGTTAACATCTATTCACTTGAAGCTGTTCCAAAAAATAGAAATGGAAGGAAAACTTCCAAACTCATTCTATGAAGCCAGAATTATCTTGATTCCAAAACCAGACAAAGCCCCACTAAAAAGGAGAACTATAGACCAATTTCCCTGATGAACATGGGTGCAAAAATCCTCAACAAGATATAAGCCAACTGGATTCAACAATACATTAAAAAAAATTATTCACCACAACCAAGTGGGATTTATACCTGGGATGCAGGGCTGGTTCAATATCTGCAAAACAATCAGTGTGATTCATCACATCAATAAAAGAAAGGACAAGAACCATACGATCCTCTCAATAGATGCAGAGAAAGCATTTGACAAAACACAGCATCCTTTCTTGATAAAAACCCTCAAGAAAATAGAAACAGAAGGATCATACCTCGAGATCATAAAAGCCATGTATGAAAGACCCAACACCAATATCATCCTCAATGGGGAATAACTGAGAGCTTTCCCCCTAAGGTCAGAAACAAGACAGGGATGACTACTCTTGCCACTGTTATTCAACATAGTATTCGAAGTCTTAGCCTCAGCAATCAGACAACACAAAGAAATAAAAAGGCATCCAAATCAGCCAGGAGGAAGTCAAACTTTCACTCTTTGCAGATGACATGATACTTTCTATGGAAAACCCAAGATTCCACCAAAAAACTGCTAGAACTTATCCATGAATTCAGCAAAAGTGCAGGATATAAAACCAATGCACAGAAATCAGTTGCATTCCTATACACCAACAATGAAGCAACAGAAAGAGAAATCAAGGAATCGATCCCATTTGCAGTTGCATCAAAAACCATAAAACACCTAGGAATAAATCTAACCAAAGAGGTGAAATATCTATATGCTGAAAACTATAGAAAGCTTATGAAAGAAATTGAAGAAAACAAAAAAAATGGAAATATTCCATGTTTCTGGATAGGAAGAACAAATATTGTTAAAATGTTGATACTACCCAAAGCAATCTACATATTCAATGCAATACCTATCAAAACAACACCAGCATTCTTCACAGAGCTAGAACGAACAATCTTAAAATTTGTATGGCACTAGAAAAGACCCCAAATAGCCAAAGAAATCATGAAAAAGAAAACCAAAGCAGGAGGCATCACAATCCCGGACTTCAAGCTGTATTACAAAGTTGTAATCATCAAGACGGTATGGTAATGGCACAAGAACAGACATAGAGAACCCGGAAATGGGCACACAAATGTATGGCCAACTAATTTTTGACAAAGCAGGAAAGAATATCCAATGGAATAAAGACAGTCTCTTCAGCAAATGTTGTTGGGAAAACTGGACAGCAAACGTGCAGAAAAATGAACCTGGACCACTTTCTTACACCATACACAAAAAGGAACTCAAAATGGATGAAAGACCTAAATGTAAGACAGGAAGCCATCTACATCCTCGAAGAGAAAGCAGGAAAAAACCTCTTTGACCTTGGCCACAGCAACTTCTTACTCAACACATATCCAGAGGCAAGAGAAACAAAAGCAAAAATGAACTACTGGGACCTCATCAAAAGAAAAAGCTTCTGCACAGTGAAGGAAACAATCAGCAAAACTAAAAGGCAACCGACAGAATGGGAGAAGATATTTGCAAATGACATATCAGACAAAGGGTTAATATCCAAAATCTATAAAGAACTTATCAAACTCAACACCCAGAAAACAAATAATCCAGTGAAGAAATGAATAGACATGAATAGACACTTCTCCAAAGAAGACATCCAGATGGGCAACGGACACATGAAAAAATGCTCATTCATCATCATTCATCCTCAGGGAAATACAAATCAAAACCACAATGAGATACCACCTCACACCTGTCAGAATGGCTAACTTTAACAACTCAGGCAACAACAGATGTTGGTGAAGATGTGGAGAAAGAGGATCTCTTTTGCACTGCTGTTGGGAATGCAAACTGGTGTAGCCACCCTGAAAAACAGGATGGAAGTTCCTCAAAAAATTAAAAATAGAACTACCCTATGATCCAGCAATTGCACTACTATGTATTTATCCAAGAGATACAGGTATGCTGTTTCAAAGGGGCACATGCACCCCCATGTTTATAGCAGCACCATCGACAATAACCAAAGTATGGAAAGAGCCCAATTGTCCATCGATGGATGAATGGATAAAGAATATGTGGTGTATATATATATATATATATATACACCACATATTCTGGTATATATATATATATACACACAATGGAGTATTACTCAGCAATCAAAAAGAATGAAATCTTGCCATTTGCAACTATGTGGATGGAACTAGAGGGTATTATGGTAAGTGAAATTAGTCAGAGAAAGGCAAATATCATATGGCTTCACTCATATGAGGACTTTAAGGTACAAAACAGATAAACACAAGGGAAGGGAAGCAAAAATAATATATAAACAGGGAGGGGGACAAAACATAAGAGACTCTTAAATATGGAGAACAAACAGAGGGTACTGGAGGGGGTGAAGGAGGGGGGGATGGGCTAAATGGGTAAAGGGCATTAAGGCATCTACTCCTGAAATCATTGTTGTGCTATATGCTAACTAACTTGGATGTAAATTTTAAAAAAGTAAAGTAAAATAACTAATAAAAGGATAGATTAAACAATTGAAAAAAATTTTTAACTTTACACCTAAAGGAACTAGAAAAAGAAGAATAAAATCAAAAATGAAAGAGAAGTTATGATACCACAGAAACACAAAGGATCACAAGAGATTACTATGAACAATTATATGCCAACAAACTGGACTATCTAGAAAAAAATGATAAATTTCTAGAAATTCAAAACCACCACACCGAGATATCACCTTACCCCTGCCAGAATGGCTGTAATCAAAAAGACAAGAAATATCAAGGATTGGTAAGGATCTGGAGAAAAAGGGAACTTTTGTATACTGTGGGTAGAAATGGTATAGCCATTATGGAAAACAATATGAAGATTCCTCAAAAATTTAAAATAGAGCTACCAGATGATCCAGCAATTCCACTACTGAGTATTTATGCAAAGAAAATAAAAACACTAATTTAAAAAGATACATGCATCCCTATGTTTCTTGCAGCATCATTTACAATAGCCAAGATATAGAAACAATCTAAGTGTCCATCAGGGATGAATGTATAAAGTAGACACACATATATACATATACACAAAGTAGAATACTACTCAGCCCTAAAAAATAATGAAATCCTGCCATTTGCCACAACATGGATGGACCTCGAGGGTATCATGCTAAATGAAATAAGTCAGACAGAGAAAGACAAATACCACATGATTTCACTTATATGTGGAATTTAAAAGACAAAACAAAACCCAGACTCATAGGTATAGAGAACAGATAGTGGTTGCCAAAGGGTAGGAGGGTTGGGGGCGGGCAGGGAGGGGTCCTAAAATGGACAAAGGGGAGCAAAAGGTACAAACTTCCAGTTATAAAATAAATAAGTCATGAGGATGCAATGTACAACATGGGGAATACAATCAATCATACTGTATTAACTTTATAAGGTGACAGATGGTAACTAGACTTATCGTGGTGACGATTTTACAATGTGTAGAATGTTGAATCACTATGTTGTACACAAGTCTATATAGTTTTGTATGTCAACTATACCTTAATAATTCAAATGAAAAATAAAAGGGCCTGGATCTAAAAGAAGGAACAACACAAAAAACAGACTAATCTATTCACTCTAGTGGTAGCCAGTCTCCCCAATGAGGCACCACTTCCTTGTAAAGCCCTCTCACACCAATCATGGGAAGTAATGCTAGTAATGCTAATCTTTCATCTTTTACCTCTGAATGCTCACTCTTAAGATGCATCCTCTCATAACACAGTGTCTATGCTTTGAGAAGCCCCAGTTGTCCATGGAGAGGCCATGTGAAGTTGCTTCAATGGGACAACCCCAGCTGAATCCTCAGCCAGCGGCCAGCATCAACTGCCAATCATGTGAGCAAAACCCTTTAAGTCTTTAGATGACTACAGGCATGCCCAACGTCTGACAGCAACTGTATGAGAAACTAGGTGAAAACTGCCCACCTATACCCAATTAACCCGAAGACTTATGAAAGATAATAATTATGTTCTAAACCACTAAGGTTTAGGTGGCTGTTATACAGCAAAAGATACCTGGGGCAATTCCTTTACACAGAATGGGACCCACAGGGAAATCCTAAAAATCACTAGTAAGGCACCATTTTTCATTCTATTTTTATTTAAGTCTTTATTTATTTATGATCTCTCCACCCAATGTAGGGCTCTAACTCTCAACCTGGAGATCAAGAGTCTCATGCTCTACAAACTGAGCCAGTCAGCCCCTTCAGGCATCATTTTTTAAATAAGGACTTCCATGAGGTTTAAAAAAAAAAATAGCACAACCGGAAAGAGAGGTATGAATTTTTGTGGAGTAAATGCTGGCAAACTGGGAGGTTTACAAGAGGAAGTAACCAAAAGAATCAAACATCAAGGACGCTAAGGGGAAACAGAAACTGTTCAAACTAAACTTAATGAACGCCCAAGGGTATTCATTATGCACGTCACCCCAGCAATAAATACTTCAGAAGTAAATCAAATGGAGGACGGTGCAGAAGAGAGAAGAAATGCAAAGAGTAATCAAGGGGAAGAAAGAGGCATATGCTCTGCTTGGTACAAAACCATCTGGAACACACCAGAGGAGGGTGAGGCGGCATGGGATGAACAGAATATCATGCTTTGGAGACTATAAGAGATTGCCCAAGCCATTCAGAGGAATAACAAGCAAAGTTAAGCGGGATAATGAGAAATATTTCAAATGTGCATGGAGAGACAGGTCAGAGCAGGAGACAAGAGGTCTGGGAGTGACACGGAAGGGGTTTTATGAACAACAGCAGCAACATGAGCTAATGGAGCGATTATCACATGATAGTCGGCTTCGGTGCTAAATGTTAATAGTCACTGCCCAGCTTGGGCCTCAGAGTAATTCAGCCAGTTACAAGATCTTAGCAGAAATTGTCAAGATCTCTCACTGGGTCCCAAAGTTCACAAAGGTCGCTGCTGGCGACCTGGTTAAAAAGAAGCTTTGGATTTTATTCTTTCCTTCAATGATCACAAAGACTGAGGAGCGAGTGCCTGAGTCAGACTCACTTGCTCCGGGAGGAGACATTTGATGGAAATCAAGATTGGCTGAGAATGGGGGTTCTAATGACCTCAGGGAGCAAGGACCTCACTATGGAGCAGGGATATTGCTTTGGAGACTATTTCAGTGCTGTGTGTCCCTGCACTGTCATAATGCAGTCTAGTATTACCTCTTCATTTAAGTTTTCTGCCAAGCCTCTAACATAACAAGGTAAATCAGGTGGAGGTTATTCATCATATGTTAAAACAGAATACCCTTAAGAGCGCTTCTATGATAATACCAGAAATTGGGCTAGAAGTTTTACATACATTAAGTAATTCCAAGAACCATATGAGATTGGTATAACTACTTTGGTTTTATGGGTGAAGAAACTCAGGCTTAGAGTATTTAACTTACTAGCCCAAGACAACAGAGTTAGTAATGGCAAGAATAATAATAACAATAATTCAACTTGTTTTGAGTCAGGCTCCACCCAAATGCTTTCACATGTACTAACTCATTTTACACCCACAACAACATTATGAAGGAGGCACTATTACTAAGCCACTTGGTAATTTTTAATTTTAAATTTATTTTTTAATGTTTTTAATGTTTATTTATTTATTTTGACACAGAGGTTAAGAGAACATGAGCAGGGGGAAGGCAGAGAGACAGAGAGAGAGAGACAGAGAGAGACAGAGAGACGGTCCCAGGCTGTCAACGCAGAGTCTGAAGTGGGGCTCGATCTCACAGACCATGAGATCATATTTTGCATGGAAATCAAGAGTGGGACACTCAACCGAATGAGCCACCCACATGCCCCTACTAACCCATTTTAGATACCCAGTAAATAGTGCAACTGGGATTCAGTCTCACCCCAACCACCTCACCATATGGTCTCCCAAGCTGGAAGTCCATGTCTAGAGTCTAGATGTTTCCAAAAGCCTGCATTCTCTCTCTCTCTCTCTTTTTTTTTTTTTTTTTTTTTTTTTTTTTTTGCATCTCACCTCCCCCATGACTTCTTTGGTAAGTTTCCAATATATCAGAATCCAAAATTAAATCTCCAGAACTTGTTAAGTTCCAAAAAATCATCCTGAATACCATCCAGGGCCCTACAATTAGCCGAATAGATTATGGTGCAGGAAGATGAAGCCTTCTGCCCAGGCAGATCCTAAACTGATGCTCAATGTCCTTGTTATTGGTCCCCTAAAGGGAAAAGGGATGCTGACTAAGGCCAATTGTTAGAATTTAGAGTTACCTATGAAAGCCAGAACTGAGAACAGCTCATTGAATTATGGGTGAGGGGAACAGGGAACAGCTCACTGACAAAGTCTATATCCTGATACAAGATACACCTTCAAGATTAGAAAGGCAAGTAATATTTTATTGCAAAACAAGAAAGCACAGACAAAGTGGAGAGAGGGAGGGCCAAGGAACAAACACAGGCACAAATGATCAGCTGCTAAAGAGAACAGAGAGAGACTCGGGTTCCAAACAGAAACTCATCTGTTTGGTTCTCACTGAGGAAAAAAGCAGAAGGGGCAGGAATCCAGGTCAGAGTGAGATGTGCCTCTCCTGCTCATAGAGCTTTTCCTCCCCTTCAAAAGTGCATTCAAGCCTGGGGTGCCTGGGTGGCTCCTTCAGTTAAGTGCCCAACAATTGGTTTCAGCTGAGGTTATGATCTCAAAGTTTTGTGAGTTCAAGCCCCACATTGGGCTCTGTGCTGACAGCATGGAGCCTGCTTGGGATTCTCTCCCTTGCTCTCTCTGTCCCTCTCCCCTTTGTGCTGTCTTTGTCTCTTTCAAAATAAATAAATAAACTTTTTAAAAATGTGCATGCTGCCTGGAAGCTAACAGCCTTCAAATTTTTTTTAAGAATTTCTTTTTTCTAGGGGCCCCTGGGTGGCTCAGTTGGTTAAGTGTCCGACTTTGCTCAGGTCATGATCTCAGGGTTCATGGGGTTGAGCTGTCTGTGGTGACAGCTCAGAGCCTGAAGCCTGCTTCCCACTCTCTCTCTGCCCCTCCACTGCTCATGCTCTGTCTCTTAAAAATAAATAATAAACATTAAAAAAAAAATTTTTTAAATAATTCCTTTTTTTCTTAAGTTAGTTTTTGGGCAATAAGAGTCACACAATTAAGGGTTGTTCCTGAGGTTTTTCTTTTTTCCAACAAGAGAAACAACTTAGCTCCTGAGTTAGTGGAAGCAAACACCCTAATACCAAAGGTAAATTTCAAGGCCCAGAGCCCAGCGGCCCTAAATTTTATGTAACTTTCTCACCTCGTGGTCCCTACCCTAATAGCCAGGTCCAGGTCCAGGGCAACAGGAGAGCACAAAGCTGAGAATCCTAAACAAGTAACATTTAGCTCCTCCCCACACGCTTTGCTCCACACGTGGAGCCCATTTCCCATGCAGGTCTCACTTGCTACCTGCCCAGGAGTGTGTTTTCAACACACACAATGCAGAAGGCTCAGCACAAAAACGATTTTCCAGTTCTCCAAACACTATTTAAGAGTCAGAACAAATCTTGGTAAAATCTACAAAGAGGAATATTTCTGGGAATCAACCAGAAGAAGGGATCAAAAACTGAAGAGGTATCAAAACTAAAGTAGGGTTCACAGTCACCCGGGTGTGCAGAGGGCACAGCAAAGAGGCCCCCTGAGGGAGGGCACAAGGGAACAATACCAATTCACATACCTACCTACACACACTACACATGTAGGTATCTGCACACATACACACACACACCAATCTCAGACTGCCTCCCCAGAAGTCTCCCCAGAATCCCTCCCCAGAAATACACTCTGTGAGGACCTTTAGGCTGAGGGGTGACCATACCATAAATTGACTGTAAGCAAGCACTTAAGCAGGAATCCTATCCCCACCGGCTAATGTGCTGGACTAGCTATCAAGGCCTCCTGTGGCATGTGGGGTGGGACCCAGGATGCATAGGCTTTTGTCTTTGTTATCCACAGCAATGCAACAGATTACCCCAGGATTTACCTGCCACAAACAACAAGCACTTATTACTACATATAATTTTTGAGGGTCAGGAATCCAGGGACAACTGGGTGGTTCTGGCTCACAACCTGTCCTGAGGTTACAGTCAAGATGCTGGCTGAGGCTTGACTAGGGCTGACAAATCTGCTTCCAGGAGGGCTCATTCAATAGCTGTTGGCTAGAGGCCTAGGTTCTTTGCCACTTAGACCTCTGTATCAGTGTGTTTGAATGTCCTCACAACATGGCAGCTGAGTAAGTGATCAAGAAAGAGCACAGCAGGGGGCGCCTGGGTGGCTTGGGTCATGATCTGACAGTTCGTGAGATCTAGGCCCAGGTCAGGCTCTGCACTGATACTGTGGAACCTGCTTGGGATTCTCTCTCTCCCTCTCTTCTCTACCCTGCTCTCTCTTGCTCGCTCGCTCTCTCTCAAAAGAAATAAAATAAACTTTAAAAAAAAGAAAAGAGCAGAGCGGAAAAGTCATAATATCCTCTATGACCTAGTCTCAGAAGTCACACACATCATTTCCACAGTATCTTGTTGGTTCACACAGGTCTGCCCTATTCCATGTGGGAGGGAAATACACAAAAGCATGAATTTCAGGAGGCCAGTATCATCAGGGGCCCTTCTAGAACTCTGGCTCCCAGAGCTTTACAACTGCACTTCTGTCTGGTTCCTAGCACCCCACCAGTCTTTGCTGCTGGTTCCTTGGCTGGCATCTTAGTTCTTCTACTTGGTAGACCCCAAACTAAACAGTGATCACTTGTGACTTTAGATGCTTTTATATTGTTTGAAACATTTACAGTAAGAGTATATATAACTTAAAATGTTTTCAAAATGAGATACTGACTTGATCAAGTTGCCCAAATAATTTTCCGGGTCTTTCCATTGTTTGTTTATTGTTATTATGCAACTTAAGACTATAATTTTCTGAATTTCTTATCAACTAAAAAAAAGATTTGTGATACATATTCCATTTTTCATACTCCTTAAATGTCTCCATTTTAATTGAGTGTGATTAATTAATCACTTGGTGATTACAACTACAGTTATCTTTGCATGAATGTACCTTAAGAATATGGTTACTATTTCTAAGTCTCACCAACTTATAAAGGGGTCATATTTTTTAAAATTTATTTATTTATTTTTGAGAGAGAGACAGAGAATTAGAGGGGAAGGGGAAGAGAGAGAGGGAGAGAGAAATTCCAAGCACGCTCCACACTGTCAGCATGAAGCCCAATGTGTGGCTCACACTCACAAACCAAGAGATCATGACCTGAGCCAAAACCAAGAGTCAGATGCTTAACCTACCGAGCCACCCGGGCGCCCCTAAAGAGGTCATATTAAATACTTAAGAGTATTCTGTTGGCTACAAGCATTAGAAGACCCAATGAAAGTGGCTTAGGCAATAAGGTGATTTTATTTTCTCACAGCTCATGAAGTTCTACATCTGTTCTAGATCTGTGTGATTCAGTAGCTTTGTGATGCTGTCAAGGACTCAAGTTCTTTCCATATTCTGCTCTGTCACCCTTAGTAGAGTGACAACTCCCTCTCACAGTTGCAAAATGGGCTATGTCTACATCACATCCTCACAGCTACATCCAAAGCAGGGAAAGAATCTCTGCACCTTGTGCTTTGCATATTTAACAACAAGGAAAGCTTTCCCACAGGTGATCCAGAAACTTTCCTTTGTTTCTTGTTGGCCAAAACTGTATCCTATGCCCATTTTGTTTCATCAGCAAGAGGGGTGGAATTACTTTGATGGACTCAGACTAACCGAAATCCACCCCTCGCCCTGGGGCTGAGGAGGGACCGAGCCTCCCCTGAAGGTGGTCACACAATACCTGAGCCAATCATGGAAGGTGTTGGGTATAAGGTAGACCATCAAAAGCTCTGAGTCGATGGTTTGAGTCCCCATCTGTATATTGTCAGACATCACCCTCCTCCTTCCCAACCCCTAGTGTCACTTACATATTTCTGAGAGATCCCCGGATGCTGTTCAGGAATGCTCAAAAAGAAGCAATGACAAAATCACCTTCCCACAAAAGAACTGTTCTTGGGCTTCCCTGCTCTCCACAGGGCTCACAACCAACCTCCACAGTGAAATGAAATAGCTGAGGAAGTTTCCTGTTCACCTTAGTCTAAAGTGTGCTTATTTAATCTTCTTTTCCTATCCCAGAATTGCCTTCTTCCCAGGTTGACTGAGATAAAATCCACTTCCTTCTAGGGAAATCTCACCTGCACCCATCTACATGGCATGGAGTGAAGTCTGGGTCCTGTGGCCCTCATAACACAATCACATCAGGAAATAATTGTTTAATATTAGTTAAGTCAGGGTTATTCAGCCTGGAATAACATCACGTGCAGGACGTCAACAGCACAGCCAGTATTGACGAGGGAGCACAAGGCAGGCTGAGGGCAAAGTACACGCACGCTCACACACACACACACTGCCCCAGGTGGGACATGTATGATATTCCTTGGACACTCCCAGCTACCCCAAAAAATGGGAAAGGACAAAAAAATGCTTAATCTGATCAGTCTTCACCAGTTTACAAGAAAAAGGCAATCCCATCAATAGCCTAAAGTCCAGGAACCCCCTACTGTCTTAATGTTAATGCTTTGAAAGCAGTAAAAACAATAGCTTAACAATAGCTAGTTCTCCAGCAATCTGTGAGTCTTTAGCATATGAAAAACCCTTTAGGAACTCCCTCTTGACTTTATCTCCCCAACTCTATAAACCAATCACCTCCCACACTTACAGTGCAACTCTTCCTGCCCGAGGGTCCTGTCCCCTTGCTTTAATAAAATCACCTTTTTGCACAAAAGACATTGTCAAGAATTCTTTCTAGGCCATCAGCTCCAAAGCCCCCCACCATCACCCCCAAACCCATTAGTATGACTTGTGCCAAGCCAAACTCAGGTCATTTTCAAAGTCTGTTCACAAGCACAACATGACGTTCAGGCCTACACATCTTTCTGTCATTTTGTGGCTCTAGTTTCAATGTGAGCAACTGTTTAAGTAAGAGCATACATATAAGAACAAGCATTAATAGAAGGTACATGATGGCAAACTTTTTCCAGTAAAAGGTTAGATGGTAAATATTTTAGTTTTTTTTTTTTTACATTTATTTACTTTTGAGAGACAGACAGAGCACGAGTAGGGGAGGGGCAGAGAGAGAGAAGGAGGCTCCGAGAATCCAGGCTCCGAGCTGTCAGCACAGAGTCCAACGTGGGGTTCAAACTCACAAACCATGAGATCATGACCTGAGCCGAAGTCAGAGGCTGAACTGACTGAGCCGCCCAGGTGCCCCTAAATATTTTAGTTTTGAGGCCATACAGTCTCTGTCACAACTACCTATTCTTATAGTAGGAAGGCAGCTGTAGACAATATGCAAATTAAAGAGCATGGCTCTTTTCCAATAAAACTTTATTTATAAGACAGGCAGCAGGCCAGATTTACACCATACGCCATAGTTGGCCAACCCCTGATATAAGGCATTGGGCAGCTTTGGGGTTTTTTTTTTTAAGATTTTATTTTTAAGTAATCTCTACTCCCAATGTGGGGCTCGAATTCATGACCCCGAGATCAAGAGTCACACACTCTACTAACTGAACCAGCCAGGTACACCAAGACATAGGGCAGTTTAAATCCAAGTAGAGACAATTTTTCCCAACAAAAAAGTAAAGAGGTCTAGACATCTTTACTTTGCTAAAATATACACATAATTTACATTAATAATATTTCAATATTTACTGTCAGGAAAATCTTGAGATCACAGTTTACCCCCCAAAATGGGTAGATACTTAAGATTTTTTTATAGAACAAAAGTCCCAAATCCAGATTTAAGCTTTTGCCTCTTAGGAGACAGACACCGTTTTACATTTTAAGTGACAATCTTCCCAGCTTCTGAAAATAAATCATCAAGTTTGGGAAAAAGTTAGGTTTCATGTTTCAGCCAAGACACCACATTGCATCAGTACTGCTCACTGTTGGAGAGCAAACTACACTCTAGAGTAATGGGCCCATTCAAAGTCCTATGCCAACCTCCACCCAACATCTGCTTCTACCATATACATTGTAGAATACAGAAGCGTGACAAGGCCCAAGAATGATGCAGGAAGAGATAAAGTTGCATCCCTTCCAATCTGCAGCCATTTGCTGTCCATAATCATCTTCTTCCACTTAGGATACTACAAACACATATTTTATCAGAGAATTGAGTTCCAAACTGAAAAGATTTCTAAACTGCTTATTTTACTACATGAGTTTACTCCAAAGCCACAGATGCTCTTCTCACTACCTCCCTGGAGAAAACAGTAACTCATCCTCTGCCACCAGTGCAGTGCTAGCAGGAGGATTAAGTCCAGGAAATTTTAATCTCCTTTAAAATAATGCCCATTGATTGTACATAGTAAGCACTTACTGTCCTGATCCACTCTTGTGTGTACTTACTGAAATTTATTTACTCTCTCCCATCATCAATCATGGAATCCCTGCTCAGAAAGGCACTTAGGCAGTATCAGCAAGCTCGCTATTCAAAAGCTTGGAAAAGCCTTGACTTTACTCGGGGCCAGGACTTCGGCAGGTGTGTTCTCCCAGATGTGGAGCAGGTGCCAAACATCCCAAAACATGTAGACAAGATAAAAACTAGCAATCAGTAGCAACTGATTCAGGCTAAATGCCAAGAAGATGGGTGAGTGGGTGAATGGTTTTCCTTTTAATCATTGAACTATGTAAAAAATAAAATAAAATAAAATAAAATAAAATAAAATAAAATAAAATATATATGTATATACATATATATATATATATATATTGAATTTAACAACTGCCTCATATTGTTGTAAGAATAAGGCAAGTCACAGCTTTCAGCCTCAATCTAGATACAGACATACACCTTCTGAAACGTGCTGTGATTGCCACTATTTTATCATAAGGGCATGTCAAGCAGCCACAGGGGAGATAAGGTAAGTTGTGACAAACAGAGACCTGGCTCACTTGATACCAAACTATCAGTGTGTGAATCTAGCCTTCTTCAGCTTTCAAGACCATTGACATCAGATTCTTTCCTATCTGTCTTGACCTGCAGCCTCTCTCATATGATTCTTTTTTTGTTCCGACTTCTTCAATACAGGCATCCTAAACAGTTTTTTCAATCCTCCATGATCAGGTGTTGAACAAAGTGATTTCTCACACTTTCCCCTCTCCCGTTTCTTACTCCCTGTTTCCTGTTTCCTGATATGGGTAGTAAGGAACCCACTAGTTGGGTGGCATGGCAACCCAAGATAGAAACACATCTTCCCGCCCCTCTTTTTCCTGAACACGTCTGATTTAAGCACATTCAACAATGGCCCAGGCAAAGACTTGACCCTACCAGACTCCCTCTAATCATGACCCCAGGGCAGTGTTCTCAAATGTTAGTGTACACCAAAATCATCTGAAGGCTGTGTTAAAACTCAGATTGATGGGCCCCACCCCCAGAGTTCCTAATTTTGCATTTCTAACCAGTTCCCAGGTGATGCTGACACCACTGGTCTGGGCACCACATTTTGAGAACCTAGGGAATTTCGCTGGGGCATTAGACCATCCTATGGACTAATAGAATCACCTAGGAACTTTGTGAAGCAAATCCTGTGAAGACGTGAAGACAACCTAGCACGTCTGCCTCTACCTCAGGCAGAGAAGCGGGATTCACCAGCTACCAGACCCAGGGTTTGGAAGCAGGGTAAGGTGAGTCAGATAAGGCCAGGCCTGGGAATGTAAGTAGATCCGAAAGCTCAAAAACTGTGGGAGGTAATGAGGCTTGTGATCACAGCCCAAAGCTGGAACCAGATGACCTATATTTGAATTCCTGCCCAGTCCTCATAGTTTGACCATGGACAAGGCCCCTCATGTCATTAAAATACAGTTCCTTCCTCTAGTTGGTCATCCTAGCTAGAACCTCAGGGAGTTGAAGTAATCCATGCAAACCATGCAAAGTAGTGTCTGGAGGATTCCAAATAAGTTGGCTGTAAATGCCCAGTAAATTCCTACCATGGGAATAAGGCTAAGACTTGTGCCTGATCAGACTAAAAGGTGGATCTACAAAGATCTGGCTACAAAAGGTTCATCCACACCAAGAAAAAGAAGATGAGGTACAAATAACATATAGGTCAGAGGTAAAAGTAAGTCTGTGGTACATATTTTCTGCCCAGATGTTGGGAAAATAAGTAAAGTTATGCACCATAAGATGGCCAACAGTACTAACATAAGCTCTAGTTCCTAGCTTAGAGACTCCTCTTCCGGGTTCTTCTTCCTGCTCTGCTTGTTGTGGGTGCCAAATTACTACTAATGCGGAATGTGGAAGTGACAGGTGATAAATAATCCCCCATGCTTGTGCTCAGGACTCAGATCTCTGGAGAAGGATCTCCTCTGAACCCACCAGTGTAAAATAAAACTTCGATCCACCAAGATCTTCAAGTGCCGGTTGGTTTTTCTGCCACCGATCCAGCCTGGTTCCATGACACAGCTAAGAACAAAGTAACTCTAAGTGGTGTGGACATTTACTAGGTGGTTGGCATTTAGGAGATAAAGCTTCCGAACAGTCGGGGGAGACTGGAGCTCAGGGCAAGGCATCCAGTTATTGGAAATCGAGGTAAAAGAATCCAGACAGTGCTTGGGTGGCTCAGTCTGTCAAGCATCTGACTCGTGATCTCAGCTCAGGTCTTGGTCTCAGGGTCATGAGTTTAAGCCCTGAGGTGGGCTCCACCATGGGCATGAAGCCTACTTTAAAAAAAAATTTTTTTTGAAAAAAAAAAGAAGAATCCAGTTGTGCTGCCAACGTCAGAGGGTGAGCAGATGATTATGCAAAGTTAGGGAGCTGTTAAGGGAGGCGTGGGCCCAGGTTCTGGAGCAAGGCTAAGCATACAGCTAAAGATGAAGCATACAGATACAAGCAAAGGAATACAGCTATTGATAGGGAAAAATCTGTTATAAGATGGCCAACAGGACTGATAGGGGAATTCCAGTCCCTGCCTGAAGACTCCCCTTCTGGGTTCTTCTTCCCACCCTGCTTGCCCCTGGCACCAAATTACCACTAATGAGGAATGCGGAAGTAACAGACTATAAACTGTCTCCTCTGTTGATGCTCTGGGCTCAGACCTCTGGAAATGATCTCCTCTGAGCCCACAGGTGTAAAATAAACCTCCTGCCTTCCAAGATCTCCGAGTGCCACTTGGTTCTTCTGCCAGATGATCCAGACCAGTTTCCATAACACTGTAAGGGTTAAAGAGAGGAAGGATAGAGAGCAAACAGAGTAGGGGATCTCTAGCCTTCCAACAACTTTGGGCTCCAAACACCTATGCATAGCAGGCAATCTGAAATAGTCTACAAGGCCCAAATCCCCTCTCCTTAGGAGCAGAGTTGAGATCTGCCCTCTGGTACCCCTTTTCTTGTCTGACCAACCAGCCTTTGGATTCCACCTGCCCTACATCTCTAGTACCTGCCTAGGCTGATAACCCTGAAACTGACCTCTCACCTGTCTAGACCTGAAGCCTGCTCCTTCTTCGCTGGAATGACAGTCCCTTGCCATTTGACCTGGCCTGTCACCTTGCCATGCACACTGAAAAGATCAAACTATGCTGAAGCTTGTAGCCCACACACCTTGCTATGACAGGCATTCATTGATAGTTAGTCCAACTCTACACCCCATTTTTTCAAAATAAGCAATGCCCTAGTAATACTCAGAAACATGATTTTCCTCATAGTTTTCATGTTGCCCAAACAAGGATGTCTTTGCTTTGTTCGCCAATTCCAATTGCTTAGCAATGGCTGCCTGGGGTGTGTGCATATTTTTAATTATTAGTTAATTTTCTTTTTATTGTTTTTTAAAATAATTTCTTAATCAGATAAACATGCATGTTTACAGTTAATTGTCAAATAATCCTACAAGGTTTATTTTCTTATCTCCCTCAGCCCCATATCCCCCTTTCATGAAGTAATTACTTTCACATCTTTTCACCAATTAAATGAAATCCGTCCCTAAGTCTTTAAATAACAGTTTTGCAATCCACTGCTTGGTTGGTTGTTTCGTGAAGGCTTACATGCTATGTATTCACCCCAAACTCTAAAATTTTAAGATTTTATTCTTTTCCTTTTCTCCCTCTCACTGTACTCATGCACTTTCCCATATTTCATCTTCCCAATGTAATTATAATTTTGTAATTTTAGATAGACCAATATTTGGAGTTTATAGTATTATTACTATATTAATACTATTCACATGTAATAGCTATAATTCTTTTTCCTCTTCTGTGCAGCTTTTTATTTTCCCTGTAATTAATAATTAGCTTATTGTCTTCATTTACTTCATTTGCTATATACTTATCACTAATTTAATACCTACCTTTGACAGTTGTCTAAATCCCTTCTCAAAACTTTCAACACATAGGAGAGTCTATTAATTTCATTTTTCTGAAGAAGTGTGTCTGGAGTTTCTGATCTGTTCCATACCTCTATGCCTGGTACACTCACTGTCTTCCTGGTGTCTCCCTTCACTATCCTTCTGGGAATTCCTTTTGCTCCCAGCTTCCTGTGTCTCCTATGTAGCTCTTTTTTAGCTTACACCTTTATTTTCATGGAACATATCTACCAGTCACTTCCTTTAAAAAGGTCTGTGGGAAGGAAATAGTTTTGAGAATTAGTATGTCTGGAGGTTCCCCCCGACACACACACTCACACACACACACACACACACATCTGACTGATACTTTGAATAGGTATCAAATCCTAGGTTGGCAATAATTTGAAAGCATATTGCTATGTTTTCTACATCCTAATTTTGCTTTTGAGAAGTCTAAAGTCACTGATCCCAATACCTTACATGATCCAGTTTTTATCTTTCTAAAAGCTTGTAGGATTTTCTTTGTCCTCGATATTCTGAAATCTCATAATAAGGAGACCTCAGTGTGAGTCCATTTTTATCCATTTTGAGGGTTCTTAATGAATGCTTTCAGTCTGGAAGATTATGCCCTTCCCGAGCAATTTTTCTTGAATCATTTGGTTGATGAATTTCTCCTCTCTTTCTTCTCTGTTTCCTTCTTCAGGAACTTTTGTTATTCAGATGTTGGACTTCTCAAACTGTCCTTAAAAATTATTTTTATTAATATCTCATCCTCTATTTTTCATCTCCTTCTATTTTTGCTTTATTTCAGGGAGATTTACTCAACCTTTTCTTCAATCTTTCTAGTGAGTTTTTTATTTTTGCTATTATATTTTTAAATTCTAAGAGTCTATTTTTTATCCACTAAATATTCCTTTTTAAATAGTATTCTTTCTTATTTCATGGGTAAATAGTATTCTTTTCCTATTTCATATGGGCCATATCTTCTCTCATCTCCCCACATTAATGATAGGCCTTAATTTTTTTAATTTTCTTCTCCTGTTCAGTCTCTGTTTCTTCCAAGTTGCTTTGTTTCTGTTTGAACCTCTCTCTCATATGTTAGGGGCCTTCCTCAGATGTTTTGTCATCTTTGGTTTTCTGCTCATACCTAAGTGGGGACTGAAAAGCTGATAGTAATACAGGCTTACCCCCAAATATGATATGTTTATCCTTTTTCCTCCTGGGGTCACTTTTCACATTTTACTGGCCACAGGGGAGGAAATGTCCTCCATGTCACCAGAGGTGCTCTCAATTCAGCCACTCCAACACTGGGCCCTGGAGGTCCTAGGGGTTGGCTGGCCATGTTGGACCTATTCCCATCATCTCAGAGGGGCGCTGGATAGTTGTAGGGCATAGCTTGGTTGATCATGGTGGCATATTTGGTGAAGGGGCTGACAGCGGACAGAATGATAGCAAGGCCCCCAATGGTGAAGGGTGAGACCCACACCGGCTCCTTGGTCCAGGCATCCTTGAGGTACACGACAAGTCTCCTGGCCATCCTGGTCATGGCAATGGCAGTGGCAAGGATATAATGTTGATCCTAAAGAAAGATCAGCATTATTTCTGTATCTCATTAATCACTTTCAATCATAATTACCTAGAAGGAGTCTGTTAGTGTCACACTGAACAGTGGGTTGATTACCATTAAAGGCAGGAAAGAAGAAATAAATAAATGAGCAAAGTCCACAGCAGGTTAGATACAGAAAAACAATCATCAAAAGAGTTCTCCTCCAAGGTTTATGGAATTACTGAATTTCTTTCCACTGGAAAAAAATTTTTTTTTTTAATTTTAGAGAGACAGAGAGAAAGCACATAAGCAGAGGAGGGGGAGAGAAAGAATCTTAAGCCCCAGTGTAGAGTCAAAGGCAGGACTCCATCTCACCACTATGAGATCATGACTTGAGCCAAAATAGAGAGTCAGACGATCAACAGTCTGAGCCATCCAAGCAACTCTCTGTGGTAGGGTCCCTTCTCTAAGGGAAAACAAAAAACAAAAACTCAAGGCAATCTGGCTTGAGTGACAACACTCCTCATGACCTTGTAACATGAGACCACTTAATCAGACTGCATATTTGTGTGTTACCATATATGAGAGACAAAGAAATAGAAAATGTATAAAAAACTATGTCACGTGGTGTTCAGGGCTCAGTTCTTCGAGTACAAACCCAACTGAACAGTGCTGGCACAAATAAAGTTGCTTCCTGGAAAGAAAAGCCTCGGTGTCATGACTCTCTGTGAGAGAATCCTGCTACACCTCCACTGAAATTTTTAAAGAATGAAGCAGATAAGCTGCCTTTCCAAATGACTTAAGGACGTAATTAGCCAACACTCTTACCTGGGGTTTGAATCAGATATTCTTCACAAGACTGACTCACTGTACTATGTAGAGATGCTTGCAATTGCTCCAACCACACACCTTTCTGGGAGGAAAGAAAGTTCACATCCCTGGAAAAGAGCAGTCCTGTGTGCCCCTATTCTCCAACATACCTGAATGGACCATAAGTGGACCTAACTCAAACTGGGCCACTCTGAATTTCTCTTGCAGGACCCTGGAAATAGGACACTGAGAAACAGTTAAATGGTGGGGATTCCCTGAACTGAAAGGTTAAAGAGGGTCAATGCCAGAGTTTATACCATGGCCAAAGTGGGGGAAAAAATCCATAAGACAGAAAGACAATGTCAATATGTAGAAAGCAGCAGAAGAAAGCGGATTTAGGCATAGTCCCACCAGACTGAAGAAATGGTTTTGGAAACTGATTTTCCAGATGATTTGGTATTTGTCCTTTACCTCCCCTGTGTCCTTTCAGTAAATTCACTTTGAGCTTGAGCTAGTGTGTATGAGCTTCTGTTCTTTGTCATTGAGGGATTAAATGTTTATCAAGTGTTATACGTCCAGATCCATGAAGAAAAAGATGGTACATCAAACATGGTAACACAGGAAAGTCTAATAAATGGATTATTTACAAAGAGGGGCAGAATGTAAGGAAACCAGCCTTAGGTTTAGCAACAGCAGGGAGCTGTTACTTCTCTATAGCTGAAAAGGCAAGAGGAGGAAACATCCACCTTAGTCTGTAGAGAGGAAGAACTTTCTGACAGGAGCTGTGTCATAGGTAGATGGACACAGCCAATCCACAGCAACCTAGCAGGAAGGGAATCAAGAGAATAAATACCCTGACCTTATTCCTTTCCTGCCTTCCAGTATACCATAGATGCCTCCTACTGTCAAACCCACTAGAAGACAGAGGTCAAGGGAGCCACCAATGTAATCAGTGGGTGTAGAAGGATGGAGAGTAGACCTGGAGAAAAAATGGAAAATATCTAGCACACAAGGTAACTTCTGTCTACATTTTCTGGGACAAGCTAGCTCTCCTCTCTTGACCCCTGGGTAACTTGTTAGCCTTACTGCTAACCAAGGGTAAAGGAGCACAACAGAAATTTAGACATGTCCCAGTCAAATTCAGCTTCCTCACAGATGAGTACATTCAATTACAAAGTAGCACCAATCTTTCAGTCATAGACAAGACATGTTAGTCATGGATTTCCTTCAGAATTTAGAAATAGAAGTTCTAGGTTGTCCATTTATGAGCACACATGAATACAAATATATGGGTAGCCCATTTCATTTTCCTGCAGAATTTCCAAGGCAAAGATCTATGCCTTCTACTTCCCTTTTGGCTCCCCAGAGCATCTTATCATCTTATGCAGTAATTCTCAATCTATAGGGATAAAGCATAAAGTAATCAATGAATAAACACACACACACACACACACACACACACACACACACACACACCCTCTTTAGATGTCAGAGACCACATAGATTAGAAGCTTTCTGTTGGACAAGCTTGAAAAAGTAAAACTCTAAAATTCTAACTTAAGGATATTATATTTCCTTCAAATTTACTATTACTCCTAATGAGAATACATCCAAATAATCTTAAGTTATGATAGAAACTTGGCACAAGAAGGTCAGAAGTTCTAGAACCACCCATGTGGCTCCAAAGTGCCTTCATCTCCACAGCAGACCTTGGCAGAACCCTCTCAGGACAGGCATTAGAGGTGCCAGTGAGCCTCGATTGCATATCACCCCTGCTGTCTGGTTTTTGATGAGCAGATAAGATTGGTGATGAGCCTTTCATCTTTAGGTCATAGAAGCCCTGCATCAGAGTCATAGTTATAAGCTGCTCTTTCTGGAGATGGTGGGAAATGAGTGGGTGTACTCAGCCCACCTCTTCCTAGAAGAAAGCTGCCTAACAAAACCACCTCAATACATCTGGCACTAATTAATCTGTGCAGATTCCTGTGGTGAGCGGACAGGAGATAAGAAAAGAAGCTCTGAACTCAGATTCTGGGAGAGAGTTCAGCCCAATTATGGAAAAACACAAAACAGCCTGGAAATGTTACTTTGAAATTACTAACTCTAGTCACGAGATCTCCAAGTGTAAAAAAGGCCCTGCTTATGATATTGGCGGGCTGGGACCACATGAAGATTAACATCCTCCCTTTGTGAGTAAGAACCTTTCCGTGTCGGTATGATATTCCTATATAAGGTTATAATACTGAAGGTTTTCATCTGCTCAGTAGGATCCAATTCTCCCCAAACCCAAAGACTTTCAATTAGTTGTATTTTCTACTAATGAGTACTGATGTGAATGGACACATCACAATATTAGGTTATAAACTCATGGCAGAATTGGTCTGCATGGCTTCTTAATGTTTGGTGCTAAATTACCATGCAGGTAACCACAAGCACAGGCCCAAAGAAACAGAGAACACAGATAAAGCTGAGAGGCAGGTAAAGAATAGAGCATGGCTAATGTCACTCTGTCTCACAGGGGAAGCCACTGGGCCATCAAGGGGATTGGTCTAAACAAAAACAACGGTTGCCCTTAGCTCCAGGTCAGCAAGACCCAATGGGCTAAAGCACACAACAGTCTGTGCCCTCCTGTGGATGAGTCCTGTGGAAGACAGGGGAAGGGTCAAACTGAGGAGATCAAGGGACTGCAAGGAGACTAGGAGTAGACACCATTTATTTACCCCACCTTCTATTAAGATAAATAAAAGCAGACTTCCTTGGTTGGCACATTATTTTTGCAAATGCCAGAAATGACATTGTATACGCTCAGTGGCATTTCTCTCTCTCTTTCCTGGGGAGAGGAATACAAATCAGGTCACAGTAAAGTTTTAATCTGTGAGATGAGATTGTGTCATCCACTGTGTCCTACATTTGGGACTAAAAATGACCCCAGATCTGGCAGAAAATATCTACCAGCATCTTCTTTGAACTGACCTCTTGCTGAGTAGATTGCAAAAGGGTGTTTGTACTGTGATTTCATTTTAGGTAAAATTATAAATACAAATATATACATAGATGAATAGAAAGATGACTGGAACAGTGTTGTAAAAGTATGCAAAATAGTTGTATCTGGATGGTAGGTGTTCAGGGAACCTCATAATTTTCAACATTGTTGATTTTCTACAATGAATATGTGTTATCATTGTAAACAAAGTAGTTAAGATAATTTTCCCTGAACTAATCATAAACCAGCATATTCAGAAATTTTATTATACAAGCAAGAGAGAGAACAAACATTTTTTTCAGGATATTTTTTAATGTTTATTTTATTTTGAGAGACAGAGACAGAGCATGAGCAGGGGAGGGGCAGAGAGAGAGGGAGACAGAATCTGAAGCAGGCTCCAGGCTCTGAGCTGTCAGCACAGAGCCCGACGCGGAGCTCAAACCCATGAGCTATGAGATCATGACATGAGCCAAAGTCGGACCCTTAACCAACTGAACCACCAGGCACCCTGAGAACAAACATTTATTAAATGCCTCCCTTGCACTCAGGACTACATGTGGCACAAACCCCGTGAATTATTATTTTTATTTTACAAATAAGAAACAAAAGCTCAGAGAGTTTGACTAACTTGATCAAGACTTCTGCAAGTCTTAATGTTTCAGCAAAGCAGAAATCCTAGAGCTGGCTACTTTTCCCCTTAGTATGAGAAAGAATCCCAGGAAAAGAGAGTTTTTGGTGGAAACCAGCAGCCGGGGAACCAGATCTCAAAGTTCCCCGTGACCATCCCTCACACAAATGGCAAAGCCAGGCTTTGTGGATCCCTCCATACAGAACATGTTGCCCTCCTAGCGAGGTGCAGCCAAAACAAATGAGAGCAAGATGTTTTGTGATCACCGAATAGCAGGAGTAGCTGTGAGGGGTCACCTGCCACCATGACATATGTTCTGGGGAACATCCACAATGAAGGCAGCAGTCCATTATTTGAGGTCCAGTTGACCTCATGTCAAAGCACAGTGCTAGGGATCAGGAAATCTAAGCTTTAGCTATTCTGATCATCACTTAAAATAGCCAAGCTTCTCTGAGCTCGTTTCCTCAGTAGTAAGCAAAAGGGGTTGCTTAGAAAATCTCTAAAGTCCTTTCCAGTTCTAGGAATCTATAATCCATGATCTAATTCCAACCTTCCCTTGGATTCATTAAACAATTGCCCTAGCACGTTCAACTGGTCCACCAGACATTGCTCCGGGGCCTAAAATTACGTGTGCTAACGCAGAGATGTAAAATGTCTTTTGTAATCTGCGTAGGATTTTGCTGCCTACTTAGCTTTGTTTCATTACCCGCAATTATCTTTGAAAAACAGACAAGTCTATTTACTCCCTATCATCTATGTTCGAAATGGGGCCAATCTCTCCCTCCCCTTCTTAATAGAAAATCCCAAAATCTCAGGTGGGACTCAGGATAACTCAGGAGATTTGGCAGAACGAGCTTGGAATTTTTCCCATTGGGTCCCAAATGCTTTATTTCCTAAGAGCTGCTTTTGTGAGGCCAGCAAGAAAGGCTGAGTTAATAGTTAGAATTTAAAAATAGTTTTTGCAAATTAAACAGAATTCTATATCCGAAAGGCAACCAGTAGAGTGGTTCTGTCTCCTATATTATTTCCTCACAAGCAAAAATTCAAAATGCCAGTGAAAGCCCCTTGGTGCAGCAGGTAGGCACTTTCTTATCAAAACAGACCAGAAGAGTGAGTTGAACCACCCAGGAAATCATATATCCACCCCTTAATAATATTAACTAGGAAAATCTCAGAGACAATGATAGCATGAACAATTATAAACATGGGCTGCAGATGGCTGAACACAATAGTCAAACTCAATTGCTATTTGGAAAGAATAAGCCAGAAATGAATTTAAATAAGTGGTTCAGAGGTCAGCATCTAGTATTTTATCTGAGGCAATCCATAGCCTGCTTTCCAGGGTAGGTGGGCCAACGCACCAAGTTTTGGATAAGGGATCTGCCTTCTCTAATTTGGAAATTCTGCATAAACAGCACCAATCCACTATTCAGCCTCCTTGGTGCATCCTTTTTGTTTACTGTGGAGGCACCATGGCACGAAGATGCACTGACCTCTTCCTTGCTCCTCCTCCTTTGCCAGGTAACTTGTGGCTGAAGGGTAGGTCTGAAAGCTCACTCTTCATGGTCTCTGAATAGTTATTTGCAGTATTCATTCCAGGAACTCAATTTTCTGAAGCCTATTTCATAGACTTTAATAAGTTCTCTATTTAAAAATAACCTTTGAAACTCTCTATTCAAATATATCTCATGCATTCTTATCGACTCATTCCTTTGACCAAACCATGTGTTATCTGCTTGCTCTCTAAAATATTGTACATTTTAACTGGGTCAAGGAGATGTGTGCATTGTTTTTTTGGAGAATTTTTTTTCATTGCTAGAGACATGTTATATCTAAGGATACATCCTAATCCAAGCTAATAAAAGAGTCTATTTCCATTCTCTGCCTTGGCATGTTCCACCTTTTAAAGAGGCTAATGAGTGACTCATATTTCTGGCTGACTTTTTCTTGAATATCAGGTCTTCTCTGAGTAAGCCACCCATCTTCTACACACATACTGCATGATTGCCCGCCCACCCATCACAGCCCAAGTGCTGTTTGTCCTGCTTCCTCTGATAGGAAAAACTATTCAAATTCTGTCTTCCCACTCACTTCTTAAGCTCAGCGAATGGGTGGGGTTGAAGAATTTGATGGCACCAGCTCTGAGATTCATACTGATATCTCTACTTCTGAACATGTCTTGACTAAGCACCCAAAGACCCCAATGCCACTTATGATTTACTTTTTGCATCCATGGAGACTTTCAAACCTGATTCTAAACACCAAGATAATGCAAGGAACTTAACATACCCAGGTAGACAGGAAGGAAAGTCATTTAGAGAGTCAATTTCGCCACTAATGCTCATCTTCCCCTTCACCCAACCCATCTCCAATTCTCTCATCTTATGGTGCTACCTGTTCCAAGAAGCTTCCCTTGGCCCCAACACTACCCACCTTGATTATCTATCACTCCTCTCTAGATGTTTAACAACTCTATCATTTCATTTAATTTCACTATGTTATAATTGTCTGTTAATAGGTCTATTTCCTCAATGAAAACAGTGAACTAAGTATTTTTTTATTTTTTTTAAGTTTATTTATTTATTTTGAGAGAGACAGAGAGAACGAGCTGGGGAGGGGCAGCGAGAGGAGGACAAAGGATCTGAAGCAGGCTCTGTGCTCACAGCAGCGAGCCCCATGCAGGGCTCAAACTCACAAATCTTGAGATCATGACCTGAGCTGAAGTCGGACGCTTAACTGACTGAGCCACCTAGGCACCCCAGGAACTAAGTATTTTTGACTTTCGATTGCCTACGCTTGACCCAGTCTAGCACATGAAAGGCAGGAGAGTGAGAATTAATGGTCATTAATGTTGTTCAACTGCTGTCTGAGTCATTTAAGAAAATAAGAATTTTAGACTCAAAGGTAAAAAGTTATGCAATTAATAAAGAAAATATCTGAGAGCCTCTGTAGAAACATAAAAAAAAAATTATTACAAATGGCTGCTTGGGGAGCCTGGGTGACTTAGTCGGTTAAGCGTTTGACTCTTGATTTCAACTCAGGTCACAATCTCATGGTTTATGAGTTCAAGCCCACATCGGGCTCTATGCGCATAGCACAAAGCCTGCTTGGGATTCTCAGTCTCCCTGTCTCTCTGTCTCTCTGTCCCTCTCTCTCTCTCATTCAGAAATAAATAAACTTTTTTTAAAAAGCATTTAAGACAATGGCTGCCTGTTGTCCCATGCGTCGGTGCATGTATTTCACTCTGCCTTCTGTTAGGATTGGATATTTACATAACCCAGTCGGTTCTACCGCCTCCACCACCTCCACAAGCTCCTGTACTGCTCCTTCGGCCTCCTCCATCATATCCAATACAATATTCACTTCCATCGCCATTTCCACCAATGTCCTCACCTCCTCTACAAACTCCACTAAACGCTTCCTTCGCCTTCTTGGTTACTACCTCCACCGCCTCTGTTATCCCCCATCTTCTCCACCAGCTCTCCTGCCACCACCCCACCTGCACCACCTTCGTTACCATCTCCATCTCCTCCAACACCTCAACCATAACCTTTACCACCTCTCATATCATCGCTGCCTCCACCACCATCTCTATGGCCTCCAACCCCACTGTTTTTACCACTATCTATTCCACTCCCTCCATCTCCAACTTGACTACTTGTCCCACTTCCATAACCCCTTGTACCACTTCTCCCTCTTCCCCCACCACATCCTTCCCCTCCATCTCTTTCCCCACCACCCTATCCTCCACTTCCTCCACCATCACCTCTGTCTTCACCTTCACCACCTCCACCATAGCCTCCATCATCACTAGTGTTTCTCCTATTCAAGGATCATCCTCCTCAAATATATTTGGGGAATATAAAGGAGATGAGTTTCATAATCCTCTTTGCTTCTTCACTCTCTCTTGCTTTCTTACCTGCTTCAACCGCTTGTGTTTTCTTTTTCACACTTCTGTACCCTGCAGACATCTTTAGACCTATTATAAACCCACCAGAGATCCTGCTCTGGACACATGTTTAAAAATGAAATTGGTTTGCAAAGCTTCGTTGGAAGTTGTGGAAGCTTGGGGCAGAGATCAGAAAAGGCAGAGCGTAATAAAAGCATGCCCACCCTGTCCTTCAGCAGCAAACACCTCTGTTCTGTGATTCTCAGACCTGTTTCTTCTCCTGTCACTTTCAGACCATCACTAGAATGGGTCCCATCTGGTGGCCATAGAGTAGAAAGGTAGGATGATTCTTCCCTCTCTTATAGGCCTTGAAAGCAAAATTCCATGCAAGAAGGTACAGCACAAGCTTTTTCACCCACTGAAAACTACTTCAGCCAAGGCAAAACAGCCTAGAAACAAAGTACAACATAAACTGGGCATGCTGCCTGCTCCAAAGATAAAACTGGAGTCTGGACTGCAAATCTAAAAGGTCCATCCATTCCCAAATGGTTGCACTCTTTATTTCATAGATGCATGAATATCACAGCAGAAAAAAATATTTAGCCTTATGTTGCATGTGTTCAGGATGATTGAAAACAACACAGTAAGAACTCAAGGCATAATGAGATATAAACATACAAAGGGAATTTACCATAAAAATTTAACTCAGCAAGGCCTCTATCTCCTGTGGGAGATTTTGATGGAAAGGCGTGGGGATTTTCAGATGTTAATGTGGCCACCAGAGGGAGGGAGGTAAGTTTGAAGGATGAACAAATCCTAGATCTATATAACCCCCTGGAACAGACTATACACAGATAAAACAAGAACTTCCATAAAAGTCACTGGAATGACTAGTTCCAATGCCACCAATTTGGCTCCTTTTTGTTTCTGTAATTTGGAATGGTAAGTTTAAAAAAGAAATGAGGGGCACGTGGGTGACTTAGTTGGTTAAGCACCCAACTTTGGCTCAGGCCATGATCTTGCAGTTTGGGGGTTCGAGCCCCGTGTCAGGCTCTATGCCAACAGTGCAGAGCCTGGAGCCTATTTCAGATTCTGTGACTCCCTTTCTCTCTGTCTTATGCTCTGTCTCTATCTGTCTCTCTCAAAAAAAAATAAAGATTTTTTAAAAATGAAGAAATAAAGACCTGTATCTTTTTTTTTTTTTCAAACAAATACAAAAGCCTTAGGTATCGAATCTCCATACCCAAACATAGGAACATTGAGAATGATGAGTCATATTCAGCTTTACATTTTATTATCTCACAAGGTAGAATAAGGAATGAATATAGAAAAGAGGAACTTTCTCAGATTGTAATGGTCATCAACATGGTCTAAGAAGTGGCCTGTGAATGTTAACCACCTCGCCATGGATGTGACTGACATATACACAGGGAAAATCTGGTTTCTGGGGAAATCCTAGGTATTCCTTCCCAAAGTTCACCTGGTGACAATGAGAAGAGAAACTTTTGTTTGTGTTTCTCTTATCTCTTTCATTTTAGTAATGTTGTTTTTAATCAAACTAAAGTTTCCATTATCACTACATTTAAAGACTTAGTGTCAAGCATTTGCCATGCCCTTTGCCCAGAGCCACATCCTTGTGCTGTTCAGGTCCCAGCTCAAGTAAAACCCTTTCAGAAAGGTCTGAGGAGAGTACCCCGTCCAAAATAGCACACACCTACATTCATGTGTCACTGCCTGTCCCCTCATCCCACTTTATTTTCTGTTCTTTCTCTTATTTATCTTCTTCTTTTTGTATTTACTTATCTATCACTGTTTTGTTTTTCCTTCTTATCACCACCCAACAAAGATGTATTTGTTGACCTACTCACTATCTCCTCTCCCAAGAACATAAGCTCCATAAGAGCTTTGGTGTCTATTTTTGTTCACTCACAACTGTATCTCCAGCACTTAAGGTGGTGCCTGGCACAAATATACTTGCTCAATAATTAATTAATTAATTAATTGGTACATATTTTACAGAGAAAACCTACAGTCTAATTAAAGGAATAATTCTATCTCTAAATAATACCAAATGTTAATACAAGTATAAAATTGTCACTGAAAACTAAAGTATATTTTTGTACATTTCCTCAGCTTCAAGGTTTGAGGCCAAAGGAGGTCAAAATCACCAGCTCCCATGTCTGCTTTTTAAAATCTTTCATTCTACTCTGTTTCCATTGATGAAAATGAATTCCATTCTTCATGGTCTCACAGGCTGCTCTCCAGCTTGGCTCTTTCCTCCTTGAAGGAGAATAGGAAGAAAGAGAAGAGAGACTGGAAAAGAGAAAAGGGCTTGAGGGATCATTAAGAGTGAAGTATCAGGAAAAAAAGTGGTCTGGTATGAGGGTTCCCACCTTTAATCTCTGCCTTCTTTCTTTTTTTTTTTTTTTTCATTAAAAATTTATCTTCCAAGATAATCAAGATGAGGCAGGGAGATATTTAAGGGAAAACCTACACTTGAAAAAAGGTCCCACCTTCTAATCTTATTATAAGACTTGGAAAGATGGAAATGATCTCATCTGTAGTTTAGGTATAGAAATAATCCTTATAAGGATAGAAAATTGTGGGTGAAGATTAGTTAACTGGGAAATTATTTGTGTTAGAATATATGTAAGAAGTAAGAATATATGGTCACCTCTGTACACTTGCTTAGATGATGGGCAGAGAAGGCAGTGGCCAAAAACATTCTGACCCTGAACGTCTGACTCTGAGTGGAAGGTTTGGGTATACAGGAGCTTTGCGTTGGATGTTAAAGTTACCTGTCAAGGTAGGAAACCCAGGCAACAGGGAAGGTGGCCCCACAGGGCACATAATAGCTAGTATTTTTCAAGTATTTATTATATTCAAAATGATTTTACAGAGCTAATTCATTCAATTCTCAACAACACACCCTTGAGGTATTATTATCAACCCCATTTTATAGACAAGAAAACTAAGGACCAGAGAGGTTAAGCCCCTTGCCCAAAATCACACAGTCAGCAGGAGGTGATGCTGGTATTTGAACTGAGACGGTCTGGCCCCCAGAACCCACCTGCTGAGTCCCTGCCTTCAGTGAACATGGGCTGCCCTGCTGGTATAGGCTTTAACTGCTGGGGTCTGTATCCACAGACTAGTGTACATCTTAGCTATACATAAGGTGTCATCAAGATAAAAGTATCATCAAGAAGGCAGCCCAAAAAGGATCAAAGTCAAACAACTTCCATCATCTACTTGGAAGAGTGCCCTTACTGTCCTGTCCTTCTCCTGCTAACACCACACTTTTGGTCTTACTTATAGCCTTCCTCTCCCTTTCCCTCCCTTGAGTTCTCACAGTTTAAGGTGGGGCGAACAAGTAGGAGATTGGGTAGAGGTATAAGATATTTCTTCTTACCTTGGAATCATCCTTGAGGTGAAAAACAAGTCCAAGAGTATTCTTTGGAATTTTAAAATTCTTTTCAAAACTAACTCATAAGGTATGACAAAGAAACACACAGTACCTGAAACACTTATGAAACATTTCATGTTTTCCCTCTTTCATACAGGGGAAAAAAAAAAATTCCTACCCTTAGTGTCATATTCAGGTAAGAGAATCCTTGGAAAATAATGCCAGAACTCCCTGTGTTATAGGTTTATAAAGCACAGTTCTTTCAATTCGTGTTCAAGGAGCCATTTCCCCTACAGCGTGCCCATAGTAAGAGCAAGTATTAGGTTGGGAAGGATTTTACTCTTGACTGCATACTAAACCCAGAATTTTCTTCCAACCCTTCACTTTTTTAAACAAACAAACAAACAAACAATTAATTTAAAGCCAAAATTACATCACTAAGGTGGTAGACACTGTAATGTGGCATTCATATTCTCCTTTAGGAATGAAGGATTTATTACTCATTATGGGAATTGCCTTGCTGAAAAGAGCGACCTTACCCAAGCTGATGTACTCTTTCAGGCACAGACTCATTTGATAACTGTTTGAAAGCTGCAAGTCTCAACTCAAGACAAATCAAAAAGGTTATCCCAGCTTCAAAACCTCCCATCTCACATCTGCTTTGCTGAAGCTTCATTTCATTGCCTCTGCTCACACCTGCTTCCTTCTCTTCCTTCCCTGTCCCTTCTCCAATGATTGACCCCAAGAGCACTCTCAAATAAACCTCTTACATGCTATTCTCCATTCAGAGTTGGCTTTCCAGGAAACCCAGCCCACTATACTGATTATGCCAACAATTATAATTACCCCAGATTTCCTAGGTTAAAAAGTTTCAATTCAATAAATAACCCATGTTTACCCTGGCCACACCAGCCGATAGGCAAATACAGACCACACCAATGGTCCTTCACAAAGCAAAATACCTGGAATTCCAGCCCTACCCTATTTTTGGGGTTGTCTTAAAGGTTCTTTAGAATAAGCCACACATACCTATGAATTATGATCTTCCTCTTGATTCCTCGATGTTCTACATGGTTTCTGATGTGAATATTGTGGTCCTCAGAAAGCTTAAGAACACACTCCCAGGTAAGGATGCAGCTCCACTTTCTCTGTATTTCCAATCCTCATGCCAAAATTAAGAGAAATCACCTGTTAAGGAGCTGCTTTATATGCTCTATTTTTTCATATTTTCCAAAATTTTTCTAACTATGTGAGTTATGTCTAAATAGGAGAAAGTGTTTCCCTTTTTCCCAACCATTATAATTTAATTCATTATAGAGTCTTCCACCCCCTACACCAGAAAACAAATTCACCAGAGACTGGACAAAAAGTTACACTGGAGCATCTGGGTGGCTCAGTCAGTTAAGTGTCCGACTTCACCTCAGGTCTTGATCTCCCAGTTCATGAGTTCAAGCCCTGGGTCAGGCTCTGTGCCAACAGCTTGGACACTGGAACCTGCTTCAGATTCTGTGTCTCCCTCTCCCTCTGCCCCTCCCCCACTTGTACTCTCTCTCTCTCTCTCTCTCTCTCTCTCTCTCTCTCTCAAATAAACATTTAAAAAAATTATTTAAAAAAATTCACATTGACACAGGTTTCATATAGAAAAAAAGTTCTTCAATTTGCATATGTAAAATCTGTGGGCAAATTTTTATAGTAATTTTTAGTTCCTACCATTTAGATTAGTTAGTTAGTTAGTTAACTAGCTTTCCTTTTATTATTAATTTCTAGTTCTATTGCATCACAGTCAAAAAATATAACCTGTATGAATTGAGCTTTCAAAATTTATTAAACTTTTTTTTTTAATTTACATCACACAGGCCTGAAAAGAATGTATTATATATGTTTGTTCTATACCTTTCCTTTTTTTTTTTTAATTTTTACTTAATTAATTTATTTATTTTGAGAGTCAGAGAATGTGTGGGAGATGGGTAGAGATCTAGGGAGAGAGAATCCCAAGCAGGCTCCACACAGCACAGAGGCTGACATGGGGCTCAAACCCAAAAAGGAAGAGATCATAACCTGACCCAAAGCTGGATGCTTAACCAACTGAGCCACCTAGGCACGCCTATATCTTTTCTTATTCATCTGTTTGCTCCATCAGTTTCCAAGAGGTGATTTATTGTTTGTTTGTTTTTTTAAGTTCCAACCATCATTGTTGATCTATCTATGTCTTGACTTAGGTAAGTCAGTTGTTGCTTTTTATATTTTGCAATCTTATTGTTAGCAGCATATGTGTTCATGACTATTGTGTTATATTTCCTTTACCAACACACAATGTCCCTTTTTATCCTATATTATGTTTTTCACCTTAAATCCCATTTGCCCTAATATTAAAAATGCTACTCCTGATTCCTTTGCTTCATATATGCCTGGGATATCTTTTTCCAATCCTTTAAATCGTTCTGATTCCTTTTGTACTTAAGACTTTTATGTCTTAGTTTTAAAAAATCTGACTTTCTGTATTTTGATTGGTCACATTAACTTATTTATTGTAATTATTGTTACACTGACACTTACTTTCCTGTTTTATTTGGTGCTATTTGCCGTGTTTTCCTTTTATTTCTTATTTTTCTTCTTCCTTGGTTTCCTTTAAATAATTTACATATTATTCTGCTTGTTTAAAAGTCATAATCCCATAGTTATTATTTTGGTAGTTTCCCTAACTGAATAAAATTCATACCTATGCTGATTTTTCCTAATAACAGCTAACATTTATAAATATCTATATCCTCCCCCTAAGCAAGAACTTCAGTATCTTCTCACCTTATGACCTCTCTGTATACCACTCCCCAAATGCCTAAGGAGTTTATTGTTCCCATGTGGCTTATAAAATTAGTCTTATTACTTAAAAGCCACTATTTTTACATATTTTAAGTTTTGATTCCACAAAATACAGCCTTAAATAAAGAAAATCAAGTACATTTAGTCATCTGCCTAGTCATTCCTCTCCTGCCTGGAAATATGTCCCTGATAAAGTCCCTGTATATAGTCAAATCAAGTTTTTAGTTTCCTGAAATCCTGCTTTAATCCAGCCACCCCTCCAGCCCTTGAGTTCTCAAGGGAGATGTATACAAAGGAAAGCAAAATAATAACTTCTCAACACTGTGAGTTCCTTTCTCATAAGTTATTCAGACCTAATTACACTACACTGGGCCCAAAGTCATTTCTTTGCCCTTATCTGACTATTCCCTATGCCCAGACTATGTCCTGAATCTAACCACAGAGGAGAAAAGAAGGAGCCAAATAAGGGACCCATGCCAGCCCAAGTCATAGATGCCAGAGAAAGGCAGACAGCAGTAAAAGTCTGACTCGCATCAAGCAGGCATGGGCTGGGGACAGCTGTGCTAGGCTGTAGGCCTCAGAACAGAGAGGATCAGCTCACTACTCCAAGCACCCGGAAAAACAAAGTAAAGCCAAGCCCACCCCAATATACTTGGGCATACAACCCAAACAGCACCCTGGATCTAACTTCTTATCTCAAAGCTAAAATATTTAAAGTTACGAAGGTGGGATGAACTGGGATGCCTCTGATGGACAGCTCCAAAACTGTGTATTGGACACCAGTTGTCAATGGAAAACACAGGTGAATGAGACACCATCACCCTCCCCAGAGTACTCATAGACAATTAGAGAAGACAGATGTATGCAAGACTGTGAGATGTGCATCATAATGAAAAATTTCTCAAAACTCAGAAATTTCCAAGAGCAGTCACTGGGACCTACCATCCTAGGAGTAGAGGAACCTTAGGGAATCGAGAGAGAAAAACACTTCCTCTTCCAGACCAATCCCTTAGCATACAAATCATTAGAATAGCTTCCCTTCCCCCAAATTGTCTCTTGCATTTTTTACTAATGCTCAAAATTTCTTTCAGAGGAGACAAAGGCTGTCTTTCTGCAATTAGAGAAAACAGGCTTAAAATAGAAGTGCTGTGGGATGGTTAGCATAAGTGGAAATTAGGTCGAACCCATGTGTGAATGACTAATGTCAGATCATTGCCAGTCTTGATAGCAGACAGAGGTTACTAATTCATAAACTCTGAGACCCTGGAGGGCCCATGAATCCTACTGGAAGAAAACTGGAACACCAAAGAATATGTAGGCATGTACCAATTCCAATGTTGTTCAGAGTTTGCTCTGTTGATTTCTATTTATGGAAAAACAAATAGAAACTGAAGAGATATTGCCTATCACTTCTCCTCAAGTCACCTCAGAAGGGACCCTGTCTTGAAATTCTAGTCCCTTCATCTCCTGGTATCTGGCCCTCTGAGTTCATATTCTGAAACCTACTAATCATAAATACCTCCAACCTAGCTATTCCCAGACCTCTGCTCAGATCTCTCCATGTTCTAGTACCTTCCTCAGTAAGCTAACTTGACCATGTTATCAATTGATTCCCAGGATGGCCCATAAATTTCCTCCAAGGTGTCTCCAGACCCTTTGAGGACAATGATCATCTCTCACATCCCCCCCATATCAGTGATTATCTGATAATTCCTCCATCATAATAACTTTGTCCACAACGGCTCCTTATGATTCCTCTCATTTATCCCTTTCTCCAAACAATTAGGTCTCCATGTGAGTAGACAGTTGGGATAGAGGATTTTCTAGGGGGAGGGGTGAATCTGATGCCTTTTATGTGCCTTCAGAGCTCCAGCCTGGTTTAATAATCCCCGAGCACCACTTTGCGTGTGGCAAGGTATAAATATATGCTAATAGGAGGTCTGGCTCCTTGTCACAATACATTGCAGGCTGCATTCGTGCAAGATAGAATAAAAAGATTAGATGCAATCTTGAAGTCAATCAGAAAGCAAGAGGAAACCAAAAAAACAGAGCTCAGATTGTCAACAAGGAGAGGCAGAAAAATGACTTGAATCGAATTGCAGTTTATCTCGTTAAGCGTTAAAGGAAACCAATTTCTTTCAGAAATTGGAAGGCAATTTAAACATTTCTACAGTTTTACTAAAGTTTGAAATTTTCCAGTGAAAGAATAAGGGTTGTTTTTTTTTTAATTTCTGCATATCTGACATTTTCCCTGTACTCTCAGGGACTAGAAGGCCCTAGATAAGAGGATATTTAAGGAAAAGAGAGCACAGTTATCAACAAGTAAGGAAAAGAATCTATTAAAGAAATACTCATTTGATTTCTTTAGCGCTTTCACGTTTCATGTCAAAAGACCTAAGGAAGCTAGAATCGGGTACAAAGCAGCCAGGCTACAAAATATGACCTGGGTCTGGATAAATCACCAGGCTGGATTAATTGACAAACACAAAAGTCACATTCATTCCATGAAGGTCAAATAAAATATACCAATCTCAAGGCCAAGCTACATTCCGTTGAAGTGGATGACATCACAAGCTAAAGACACTGTTCATAATGAACTCAAGCCTCTTTCCCCATTCCCAGAAGCATGAACATATTGACAGTGGCGTCTGTTTTGCAAACGGTGTAGTTTTTACCACTCCTTCCCATGCTGAAATGTATAATTCTCCCAACCATTGTATTCCACAGAAATCTCTAACTAAACCTCCATCTTTAGAGTTAAAGACCAAGCCTTCCCCAGGCCTGTGCTCCATCTGGAAGTGATTTGCTAGCCAACAAAAGCAGCCTTTTTTTCCCCCCTGTTATCATAAGCAATGAGTTCTCAATAAAACCAGGAACACCAGGGTTTAAGGATACGTATACTGTTAAGGACCATTACCTCAGGAAGAGGATGAACCAAACTGAGTGAAAGGGGTGCCCACATTTTACTTAGTACACTATATGTATCGTTCAAATCTGTTATAGTGGAAAGTCGAGCCTTGCTTGTGTAAGTTTAAAAAATGCACTTGAAGATGTTCAGAGATGAATATACTAAGACTTATTTCAGATTAACACCCCTGAAAAACTGCCAACTCTGGCCTCTCGGGTGAGCTTAATGGGCAGTTCTTGTGTTAATGCTTGGTGGGAGCTGGACAAAGGTCAAGTGTAACATGCTGTCACTGTGACTTTTGTCTTCAGACATTCCTTTTTTCACACATTCAGTCTACATTTGCTGAACTCTTATTACCTCATGGACTGAAAACAACACATGACGTGAAGCTAAAGGTATTTCCTTTAAAGAAGAAATAAGATAATAAATGGCATCTGGGGTGGCCAGTTGTTCTCTACTATGAAAAACAAAATCTCACATGGATTTATCAGGGAGGATACTCAGGAACTAAAGGAGTGCCTTCCCTGGTTTCTCACTTCTCCTGACAACTTTTCCCTTTCAATAACTTGTTATGTGCCAGGAGCAAACAATATGAAATCCATTCCTAATGAGCAATAATTATAGCTTTAAGAAGCTGTACAATCAGTGTTCAGTGATTTCATTATTAGATAGCACCATAAATTATGCTAATGCTGATAACAGTTCTGGATGAGAGAGGTCCAGATCCGGGAGATTGCACTGAAATTATTTACATCCTCTATTTCTGAAACAATAGACCCGGCAATTTGAAAATCAGATGATCCGATTTATTCTGGCAGGACACACATGTAACAAGTTGCATCAACCATAAAATTAAATAGGCTTCCTTTTCTTTTTTTTTTCATTTTTCTCTTTTAAGTTTATCTCCTCAGTCTTACCTTGCATATTACCAATCTCCTTTGAGGAGAGACTTCTAATTATTGTAACTCTTGTTTCTAAAATTGCTCAGTGATGGTGGTTGATGATGTCATGTGACAGGATGGCTTTAGCACACCCATGTCTCGCACAAGCTGAGCCTGAGAATGCAATGCCTGGCAAGTCACTACTGCCTACCTGGGTGCAGAAAAGGGAACAGGCCTTTTGGCAATAGGGAATTATTGCCTCTAATAATCAAACCCCCAAACTTTCAAAGGTTGGCTATGAAAGGAGAAACTCCAGGGGCGCCTGGGTGGCGCAGTCGGTTAAGCCAGGTCACGATCTCGCGGTCCGTGAGTTCGAGCCCCGCGTCAGGCTCTGGGCTGATGGCTCAGAGCCTGGAGCCTGTTTCCGATTCTGTGTCTCCCTCTCTCTCTGCCCCACCCCCGTTCATGCTCTGTCTCTCTCTGTCCCAAAAATAAATAAACGTTGAAAAAAAAGAAAGGAGAAACTCCAGGGGCCTTGGTTGGCTCGGTCAGTTAAGTGTCCAACTCTTGACTTCAGCTCAGGTCATGATCTCACAGTTGTGAGATCTAGCCCTGTGTTGGGCTCCACACTGAGCATGGAGCCTGCTTGGGATTCTCTCTCTCCCTCTCTCTGCCCCTCCCCTGCTTGTGCACTCCCATACACGTGCTCACTTACTCTGTCTCTCTCTCTCCAAATAAATAAATATTAAAAAAAAAGAAAGAAAGGAGAAACTCCAAATGGATGTGGAGATTTGGCCCAGGTCTCTCACCTCTATCCTCCCTGTATTTAACCCTTACCCTTGGAATTTTCTCACTTCTGTTAATAGTAACACAAGCTACCATTTTTCTGAGTACAAATTACATGCCTGACCCTGTGCACTATCTCATTCTATCCTCATTAAAACCCTATGCAGTGCCTCTATAATTCTCATTCTGCAGATGAACAATAAAAGGTTCAGAAGGCAACACACACACACACACACACACACACACACCTTGCCTAAGAATATACAGTTAGTAAACGGAGAAGCCAAAATTCAAACCCAAAGGAACCTGGGATTGCTGCCCTTGGCAGTGAATGCAAGGAATTCATCATAAATCTGACTCCAAATTCTGGGTCTTTCCTCAAGCCTCACAAATGGTAGCCAAGAGGGAAACTACCACATGATGCCCAGAAAGAATTCCTCAAAGTTCTCATCACATGTCACCAAAGATGCAGAGCAACTGGAGCACGAGAGATTATTTGGGGGACACCAATTGATGCAGTCACTTTGGTAAATGATTTGGCAGGACCAACTAAAGGCAAGCCTACACATGTACCTATGGCCAAGCAATCTCACTCCTGGGCATATGCCCAACACATGCAACAATGTTCACAGCAGCATCATTCGAAACAGTCCCCAAATTAGAAGCAACCTGAGTGTCCACTAACAAGAGAATGGGCAAATTAATCGTGGCATAGTCAAAGAATGGAATACTACATGAGAATGAAAAAGAGTAAACTACTGAAACCTGCAAAAACATGTATAATTCCGTCTCACAGGCATAACGTTGAGTGTAAGGAGGTGGAAACTAAGAATAAATACTATGCGATTCTACATATATCAAGTTAAAAACATGTGAAACTACTCTATAGGGAGAAGAAGCAGAATAAGGATCACCCTTAGGCGACCAATGGGGAGGGGGTTTGAGAGACCCCTCTGGAATGATGGAAATTCCTATATCTTTATATGGGTGGCAGATACAAAGTATGTTCCTATGTAAAAATGTTTTGAGCTGTTCACTTAACATTTGCACTTCATATAAGTTATATCTCAATTTTTAAAAATAAATAAAAATTCTCATTGAACCTTTCTGACCCCCAGAATCCCAGACATCATGGCAGTTGGTCCCCCAAAGTCTTCCTCTTTCTTCACCCCTTCAAACTTCACCCCTGCCCCTCACCCCCTCCTCTTAATTTCTAGATTTATTCTTTTCCGTCCCACTGGTAGCTTCATGTCCTTTCCTATATAAATCAATTTAGTTCCCTCTGGTCTCTTCCATTTCTCCTCTCTACTCATTACTGTAATCAGCAGAACGAAAATCCCAGCAGTCAAACTGATCAAACAAACAATTCTCTTTAGAAGAGTGCACTTTTAAAGACGAATCTTCATTATTTGTTTCTGTCTCCTCTGGGAGATGGTGAAGTTCCCTGAGGGTAGGGGGTATATATCCCCAGATGTTCAATAAGTGTGGAGTTGTATTAAATGAACACTCCTATTTAACACCTAAAAGTACGAAACCTGGGCTATTCACAAAGTTCTCATTATCCACTCCAGAGCCAGTGTGGATTAAGGTAATAAATGAGGATATGTAGAATTGGGGTCATAAAACTATGTTTCAGAGGCATTTGCCTGAAAATTACCAGAAAAATACAAGATGGCTGACTTTAATTATCTTGGGTCACTTTTATTATTTGTAGTCTTTTTGTATCTCTTCCTATCTTACTGCCTCTTACTGAACAGATATATCCAGGCAATTTCCTAGTCAAGAGGGAATAGAATAACAATAATTCCCTTAGAAATTGTGGAGGAGAAAACAAAGGTTTAAACATACTATTAAATCATCGAACCTCTGAAATGTAAGAACCAAGTCAGGAAACACACTGACACTCATTTCTTGCTTTTCAACACAGCAGAGCCTAGAAGGATGGTTAGTTTATATTTTATTATGCAGGTGGAAGAGTCATTCTCCTAATTGCTTGGAAAGGTATTCAATGGTAGGTATCTCATAAGAATAAACTTATCCTTCAAATTTGGGGTACACCAGCCACCAAAGTTCAAAATCAGGAGTGGAATGGAAAACCTAAAGACAAAAAGATGAGTCTCACCTAATACTTAACCAAGGAAGAATGGCTTGCTTTCAAGTCCATTTTGAAAGGCTATGTCAGGCCAGGCCAGATGTAGAGGAGAGAGAATCTTTTGTCCACATCCTTCACCCAAATATAATTAAATGGAATAAAAGTCTGCGGTCATGTAGAAGGCCTCAATTGTTAGACCGTCGAAAGCCTATTTGAAGTATAAGCTATTTTTCTGAGTATTGATATACTGCAGGTATTTATAGAGTATCATGCCACACAAAACATTTCCATGTTTAGAAATGGAATATGCCATTCCTTCCCAGTCCCCCAGGACCGCCACCTTAGCTGGATGACTATTGTATAAATACAGAAGTTAGCTGCTAGGAAATGTACCTTCACTTCTTAGAAAAGTATTCCTGTGTTTATCTTCTGGTGAACGTGGGCTCGCTAGACATAAACCATTTCTCACCAGCAACAAGGAGAGGTTTATTTTTGTCATTCATAAAATAAACCAGGGACCAGCCAAAGGAAATGACTCTTGGAGGCGGCCCCGTCAGAGAAGTGCCGTAGAAGTTACAAATGGCTCTATGGCCCAGGCCATAAACAGTCTTTAGAAAGGCTGGTGCTGAGCTGTTGATATTAAAAATCACCTCATTAATTATGTTTGTAAACAATGCAGCTGTCTCTGCTTGCAAGCTGGCTTCCTCAGCATAATAATATTTGTAACAATAATAACCATCATTTCGAGCGTAGCAATAAATAGTCAATCCAAGGACCGCAAGTGAAATCGCATCTGGGAACTGCCACCTGGTCATTCAAAATACTTCCTTAGAAGGTAGGAAGACTGTTGTCTGTTTTCCATGCAGAAGGCATTTTTTCAGGATCAACTACTGCACTAGAATTTTTCCCATCTCACCCTTTGAAAGGAGGAGGTAAATATCTAGTGTGGGAAGAGTAACAAAACCTAGAGGGAGACAAGGAGCCAAAATAAGTAAAAAAAAGTTGGCTGGAAAAGGACAGTAGGGGGCACAGCCACCAGAGGGGATGATGGAAAAGAGGCACAGTCCTTCCTCTGGTGAAGAATCAGCGAGCTCAGGATCGTGCTTCAGGGTATCAGTTAACCAGACATACCTGCTCAGTGCTCTTCAGTTATCCTTTTATTTGACAAATATTTATTGAACACCTACTAGGTGTCAGGTGTGTACCAGGCACCGGAGAAAATTCACAAGCAAATATTCACTTAAGATGCCTGTTGGTGATAAAATTGGAACGTACCTGGCAGACTAAGTAATTATATAATCCAGGTGGCCTGGTATTTATTTTTTTTAACTTCACATCTTTGGAGCACATATTTCTAGTTATCTCAGTAGTCAACAAGCCCTTAAAATGGTTAGGAACAAGAGGGAACTATGGTTTCTGAGCAACATAGATAAGCTAAAATTACTAGACCTCTTTCCACACGAGAGGACAACACCTTCATACCTCATTTATGCCTTCCCCACATGTAAATTTTGATTCTGAACTTCACCAGAGAGAGATAAATGTGGTATCCAATTCCAAAGCATTACCCATTTTCTCTGTCTCTGTCCCTCTCTTTCATCTCTCACTCTGTGTATATATTAATTTTATAGATCTTTTTATTGTCTGAACTACACTGGTTGCGTGAGAAGCAGAACAATAGGCCAAGAAGTTCCATTTCACACATGCCATCCTTATAATTCAAATAGGACAATAAAAAGAGAGAGAGAGAGAGATCTATAAACTGGTGATAAATCAGTGTCCTAAACCAAATTAACCATCGAAATAGATTATCATAAAAATAACGCCATGAAAAATATTCTTCACCTTCCTGGTTCAGCTGCCTGTAATGGAGAGAGAGGGTGTGTGTGTGTGTGTGTGTGTGTGTGTGTGTGTGTGTGTGCCTGCGTGAGTCTGCGTGTATGTGGGCATGCCACACCCACATTCAGAGACGCGCACATACACACACATGTGTGTGCAGAGGCCATACAGTTTGCACATGCTGCTTGCTCCTCCAGGAACAGGAGAGGGCTAAGACACCCCAGGACTGATCATTAGCATTTCCCAGTTTCTAAGGCTCAGCTTTTATTCAACGTAGTAAATGATAATACCGTGTGCCAAGTATTGTGCTAAATACTGAGGATACAAAATGAGCTAAAAGAGACAATGTTTGTCTTCATAAAACTTCCAATCAGAGCAGTATAGATAGACATTAACCAAAGGGGTACACAGATAAAATTTTTGAAACTATAAATCCTGATCGGTGCCATTAAGAAAAGGCACAGGCTGCTCTGAAGCACATAACAGGGGAACCCAACCTAATGGGAGCTCAGGAACAAACAGATCTCCAAGCTGCAGGACCAGTAGGGACCAAAGAGGTACAAATGTCCCACCAGCAAGGGGTGTTCTGCATCAGTAGGAGGAGCGATATACACTTTCTTTCACTGGAGAAGGCTGGGAAGGAAAAGGTGAGTAAGCACGATTAGGCCTGCTGGCAAAGAAAGGGGGTGAGGGAGTTCCATCCAGAAGGAACCACATCTACGAAGACTCTGAGGATAGAGGAGAGATGGCAGATCCCAGAAGGTCACAAAAGGCAGAGAGCAAGGGCAAGGTGGTACCACATGAGACAGGGGAGGTGGCCAGAAGCCAAATCGTGCAGATTATTAACATGGGGGTGGGGAGGAACGGGGAGGACGTGGAAGAGGTTTCGGGTGTTCTTTTACAAAAGCTCATGTTGTTTCCAAGTGGAGAAGAGGTTGACCGGAGGGAAGCAAGATGCTGGGAAGACAGTTATCAGTCCCTTTACCAATCCTCCACACTAGTCCAGGTGAGAGATTGGACCTGCGTCTAACACTAATTAGCTGTGTGACCTTAGATAATTTGCTTCACCCCTTTAAGCCTCAAATTCCCCACCTGTAAAATGGCAATAATAATGGTTTTAGTGGGGATTAAATGAGATCACGCCTGGGGCGCACACGGCCCACTGTAAGCCTTCAATAAATGTTAGCTATTGGTGGTGCTGGAGATGGAGAGAAATAGATTAGAGAGATATAAATAGTCCCCCAGCAAGCAGCCTCCCTGCCTAATTCATCACAAGGAGGAGTGACACATTTTCTTTCCTGAGGTTGGGTAGGAATGAATGGGGGGAAAGCAACTGGTACCACTAGGAGAAGTTTCCCCAATTTGAAACAATTCTTGTTCCTTATTAGAAGCTCTGCCAGTAATATTTAAGCCGTGAAGGGTATCCAAGACCATTTAGAAAAGTAATTAAAGTACTAGAAAAATATGTATATATTTTGTATATAAAGTATTTGTATATAAAGCATATATTTGTATATAAAGTATTTTTAGTAAATGAGAGTCCTAAAAAAGGTTGAAGTATATGTTAAACAAGCTTTGGGACAACAACAGAAAGATTATAGAAAAATAAGTAACTTACCCAAGGTCATAGGGCTGTTAATGGCTAAAAGCAAGGAGTTGAACCCAGGTTGAACTCTAAGTCTGTGCCCTTTCCAGGAGGGGGCACAGGCTCCTGAGAAGTCCAAACCCAGTTCTTTTCTTCCAGAAGCTTTCAGTCTAGTCGGGAAAACAAACAGCAAACCGTAAGAAACAAGGCACAATTGAAAGTCCAGTTCTGTAGTTTACATTGAAAATTATGGTGACACTATAAATTGTTTGGGTGTTTTGGTAGGCAGGGTCAAACTAATAGAGCTCTAAAATAGTTCTTGCCTTTGGATCTAATAATGTCACTTTGAGGGCTCTATCAAAAAACATACAGGAAGTTAAATAAAAGAAAGCAGGCTTATTTACCGATTGCCAAAGGCAATTGTTAGTTCCTTTTGAGACAAGTTGGATGATAGGCTATTTACATATCCAAAATTTCTAATGCAGTAAGGAAAAAAATTATCTTTTGTATTAACCACAGCCTTGAGGACTGAGAGACTTCCTTAATTAAATCAAACAGAAGCTTTAGGTAGAACCTACTTGTGGGAAGCTTAAGGTAATTGATCCTGAAATGAAGCACTCATTCAAAATCCGGACACGGGACTTTTGGTACACCTCCTGTAAAAAAAAAAAAAAAAAAAAACACCTCACTCACTAAAACCAGGACTGGTTTCCTCTAGCTGATCCTTGAGGGCGTCCCCTTTAAACTTGCCAGCCTCCTCCAGTAAAAGATAAAATCATGCAGGGGTATGGATTAGCTATCATGTCATTATAGCAGGCACAGCCGTCTGTTACAGGTAAATTGCTAGGCAATGTAATAACAATGCAGTTTATTTACTGTGCAGGGTGCTTATCTACAGAAATGTTCCGACAAACAAAGAAAGGCACAGCTAAACGCCTTTCCCTTAGAATTACAGACTGAATCTATGCCAGCACCTTCAGAGAATAAAAATGCTAAATAATCCCTGTATAAATAGAGTCCCTAAAAACCCAAAGCGTCTCCTAACAGAAGAAGCAGAAAAAGGCAATTGGCAGATGGGGTGTCCACAAGGTCTTCCTCAGGCTCCCATCTTTATCAACCAAATCACATCCCAAGGGGAGGAGGTGAGGAGGAGGTGAAGAGTCGTCAGGCTGAGGCTAGACTAGAGCATTCATTGTTAAATGATAGTGATGATAATAGCAATGATGACAATAATGAGGCTGAATACCATTTGTTGCCTGCTTATCATCTGCCATTGCAAAGAAGTCAACATTAGCCCTTAATTACCAAAACAACCCTATAAGGTCAGTCCTACTATTCCCCCACTTCACAGTTGAAGAGATTCACGGTTAGGAATTTGTCCACTAAGCTGTTAACTTGAGATTTGAAACCAGGGTTACCTCCCTCCAATACCAGAGCTCTTAACCTCTCTGTCCTCAAGAACCAGAGGGCCTCGCTTGAGGTTGGACTAGCATACAGGACTCCTGCCCTCCCCTGACATGGAGGGCCTTTTAACCTCAAGCACATATCCCACCCACCAAAGCATCCACGGGGCTCACACTTTGAAGGGCTTACACAATGAATAATACCAAAGGCACCATTTTATTGGCAACCTAGTGGCTGCCTATTGGCAACACTAGTGGCAACCTAGTGGCTGTAAACATACAGCCTTCCCTGACTAAAATAAGTGAACTAATGAGTGAGGGATTGAAGAAACCTAGTTAAGGCACCTAGGATGGAGTCTAGAGAGACATGACTGGAATGCGATTGCTCTAAAAGAAAGCTATAACCTAATCAATAGTATTAACATATCTGAAGAAAGAATGTGTCCACAGAAGGAAGGTGGTATGCCCAGAGTTCAGAAAAATGGAGAATATTGAATTTGGAAGTGTTTACCCAATCGTGCCCAAGGGAGAGGAGTGTATCTGATAGTCAATAGAAAGAAAGATGTACCAGGATTGCTTAGTTCATTTCAATAGTCTGAGTGCCTACTATGTGTCATGGTATATAATGGACACTGGGATTAAACACACACACACGAATACACATAGTTCCTAACACAGAGGAACCTGCAAAGATAGTGGGTGAGACCAACATACAAACAGCTCTTGATGCTAAGTGCTACAGCAGATGTATATGCAGCACACCACAGAGCACAGAGGAGATAAACTTTGTCAGAGGAGTAGGAAGTGACCTGTGAGCTGTGTTTCAATAAATAAGCAGGCATCATGTAGGCCATAAAGGAAATAAAGAAATTCCATTCAGAAGAACCAGAAGTTGTCCACATCACAGTAAGTTAGGAATAGAAATATAGAAGTAAGTTAGGGATAGGGACAGTAAGTAGGGTGCTGGGTGGCTCAGTCAGTTAAGTATCTGATTCTTGATCTCAGCTCAGGTCTTGAGCTGAGTCCAGCACGTTGGGCTCTGCACTGGGCATGAAGCCTACTTAAAAATTAATTAATTTTTAGGGGCGCCTGGGTGGCGCAGTCGGTTAAGCGTCCGACTTCAGCCAGGTCACGATCTCGCGGTCTGCAAGTTCGAGCCCCGCGTCAGGCTCTGGGCTGATGGCTCAGAGCCTGGAGCCTGTTTCCAATTCTGTGTCTCCCTCTCTCTCTGCCCCTCCCCCGTTCATGCTCTGTCTCTCTCTGTCCCAAAAATAAATAAACGTTGGAAAAAAAAAATTTTTTTTTTAAAAATTAATTAATTTTTAACAATTAAAAAGGAAGTATTAGTCCAGAGATTGAGGATGGTGTATGTTCAGTAGCCTAAGATTTATCCCAAGGGGAAATAGAAAAACCATTGAAGGATATTAGCTGGACAATAACAAAGTCAACTTGCATTTAGAAAAATCATTCTGGCAGGAATATAAATAATCGGTGTAAATGGAGAAAGGCTAAGAAGGACCAGAAACCAGTTAAGAAGCTATTACCAAAGACCCTGGTGAGGACACTTCCTAGGTCGATGATAGCTGGGATAAAGAGGAGAGAAAAAACTAAATATTTAGGAAGTGATGCTACTGACTGGTTGGATAGGAAGGATGAAGAAGAGGTGAGAAATCTAGGATGACTCCAAGTTTCTGACTTAGGTGACTAAGTTGATGATATCATGAACTGAGATAGGAAATATGGGAATATAGTAGGAACAGCAAATTTGGATTCAGAAGATGAAAATAAGTTTGGTTTTGAACATGTGGAGTTTGTAGTGCTTACTGGACATCCAAGTGAAGCTGCCCAAGCAGGCTATTAGACATAAAATCAAGAGTCATCAGGTCTGAAGGTAAATATTTGAATATCATAAGCAAATAGGTGATACTTAAAACCTATTTATGTTGTGAGAGTGAAAGAGATTAACCAAGAATGGATAGAAGGATGGATGGATGGATGGATGGATGGATGGGTGGGTTGATGGATAGATGGATGGATCGGAAAATAAGCTAGTTAAAGCAAGATTATACTATATTAACTAGTTTTAATTTGGGGGAAGTTTCAAAACTTAGCTTTACCTGACCTTAATGGATAAAAAAGAAGCTAAAGAGTGTAAAGGAAAATAAACTTCAGATAAATATTTCTTTGCCATAAATTGTGTTATTTCTTAAAAGAGCCCTCTAGGTTAAGAAGGAAATTTTATTAAAAAGCATAAAGCAGTTAGAGATGTTTTAAAAATATCAACTCCCTGCTAAAAAAGATGAGGAAATTAGTACTCTCACTCTTTGACAATATCCCCTAGTAAGGATTACCATTCCTCTTTTACTGTGCCTACACCATTCCTGAGTCCTTTATTTTGACTTACCTCTTACATGGCTGAATCTTGTCATTGAACAACTATTTTTTCCAGGAAGTTTTCACACATTCTGTATTTCTTGAGTGTGAGGATGTGCAATAATGTCCACCTATTGTCTTTACATTTGACTAACACCTTGGCTGGGTATAATATCCTTGAGTCACTGTTTTCTTCAGAACTTTGTAGATACTACTTTGTTGACTTCTGGCACTGAGTGAAAGTCCAAGGCCAGCCAGATTTTCCCTATTAATGACACAAAGCCTGTGTCATTAACCACATGGTAGGGAATGAAAGACTCAAATAGTATCTCTCAATATACTCGATTCCTCTCTTTTTTAGGTGGACAAAACTCTTCTCTGGCATTAATAAAAGGCAATGTTAAAAGTTACAAGCCCTCCTCTGCCCCATTAATCTTCTCATCTGTCAAGACTGTCCAAATGTCCTCCACCACCCTCTAAGACTTTCTCCTCCCTCCTTCTAGGCGGAATTACTACTATACTATATAGCAGTTATTACACTTATAGTTGTCGGTATGCCTGTTTGCCCGCTAAATTTGAACCACGTTTTTCTTGATTGTAATCCCAGCACTTATCACACTGCTAAAAGACAGTAAGGGCTCAGACGTTTACTGAATAATCTATCTATTCTCCCTTGCCAACACAACTCTTGCCAACACATACTCTTGGCACAACTCTTGCCAACACATACTCACTCAAAGGACTCTTTACAGCAGTTATACTCAAACATGAGCAAGCATCAGAGTCATCTGGAAGACTGGCTAAAACATAGATTGCTGGGGAGCCTCCCCAGAGTTTCAGATTTAGGAGGTCCATGGTGGGGCTCAGGAATTTGCATTTCTAACAAATTCCCAGGTGACACTGATGCCATGCTGTTGGTTCAGGAACTACACTTTAAGAACCACTGATTTAGAGCACCATTTAGAAACAGGAATAGATTGAATGTATCCTTGCAAATTAACAATGAATAAGTTTATGTGTACCTCCCAAACCATCAAAATCTGGTGGGCTAAATGCCTCCTTATATCATAAACCTACCATAAACCCAAGTATTAGACTATGTGGTCCACAAGAAGAGACATTTTATGATGTTTCACTGAGTTTTTCTTGCTTAATTCATTTTATCACTTATGATGATAAGTAGCTTTAATCAGTATTACTTACCATGATTCTCTATTATACTATAATTATTAGCTATACTAACATTAATTCAATTCAATAGTGAAAGAATAAATCCAGAGAAACTTCATGTATTTCATACCACATTCTTCCTCAAAATAAAAGAGTAATAATACCTTTAAACAATCCATTCCTCTCTCATCCTTACTCTGTTGTCTCAGGATTTCTGTTCTCTCTCTGCCTTCTTATCTCCCAGGCACATGAGATAGTTGTGATTCTTACTTGTGTCGAGACTTTACAAGTCACCACTAGGTACGTATTCCCTTCTACACCATTCTTGCCATTTCGCCATTTATTCCCTGAAGAGAATGGTCTGTGGTCCCGAGGCTTTTACAGCAACCTCTAAATGGTGATTCTTTTACTCCCTTCCTTCCTTAAAGTGTTTAACTTTTCTGAGCACTAAATTTCCCCTGGTTTTCTGCACAGGAACACACAGTACGGTGCATTATAATGTTGCACTGCAGTGCCACCTAGAGCCTGCTGCCAGTAAAGACCCAGAGTTAACCAATTCTGAGCACTCTGCTCCAGTTGAGTTGAAGGAAAATATAGTTCTGGATTCAAAGGAACTCTGCCTGTACCAGAAATTGTTCAGTATAAAGGCCATCTGGAACTTCTTCCTGGAACTATGGATTATTAAACCATCATTTGAAATGGAGTCATCAGCTTAAATTTTTGCTTTACATTAGGAATTTTAACCCTGAAGTTTTGGGTGTAAAACATCTTCAAGGCCAGAAACCCTCAGTGGTGATGGTAGGAAAAAGAGAAAACAGCAGCTCCTGGGCCTTTCAGTCCTACTTCTCATGGTTCTGGCTGTGGTTGAGCTTTGTTGAGATCTGCAGGATGAAAATCAGCTTGGCCTGTCCAGGGAGCCAGGCTGAAATGGAGCTCTGCACATTAAGCAAGCAGCCGCCACATTAGAAGCCGAGGGTCCATTAGCTCTCATTTAATGTTTCTTCTCAAGCAGATAAGTACAGGCATCAAACACCCCAGCCCTTTTATGATACATAAATCACAGGTCAGTGCCTTCCATGGAGACTCCTATTTGCTAAGCAAGTAGTTAGACCAGAGGCTGGGGAGCAACATTTCAGTTCACTTAGAGACCCAGGGGGATGAGCCGATTGCACAGGGCAGGGCCAGGAATTTCTCCCCACAATTTAATGATTAAACCCTTTCTCCTGCTTGAGAACTAGCACATCATTCCAGACTTTCCACAGGCAGTGGCTTGCACCAAGAGCCACCTTGGTCCCAGCTCTGCCATTAACTTCTTTCTCAAGGAGTTGGTTCCCACAAGTCCACCGGGGACAGAGCAAGCTATGAGACTCCCTCTCTAGGCCCACCATTAATAGGACTGAGGTAGACCTTTTTCCAGACTCAATGCACAGAATCTCTCTCTTGATAATTTATGCCAAGAGGCACATAGACTGAAGGAGCTGGGAACTAAGCCTTGTTAAGGGTGGGGCCCTAAGCGAAAGTCTGTGAACTTGGACTGCTGAGGTCCTCGGAACTGCTCTGGCTTCTGCCCTTCCTACACCTACCCACAGCAGTTCTTCTGTGGATTTCATGAGTTCTGTACCTAAAAACCAACTTGGGTGGATTCAGCCCCTTATTACTAAAATTGCTGTCTAAGAAACCCTGAGTCTTAGGAAAAATGATCCGACCCAGGTAGGTACTTCTGCTCCCGCATGTACTCTATTGTGAGAGACCTTCACAGCCAGCACCCAGCCTGCCAGTGCTCCTGTGATCCAGCAGGAGTGGGCCACTCCCATAGGTAAGGGTCAGGGACAAGGAGAGATGGGGACCAGAGTATGGTCTACAGACTATGGCCAATCCACAATCTGTTACTGGCCTGCAACAAGAAACGCACAGAAACTGAGAGTATTTAAAAACTTTTATAACAATTTTTCAGAACAATTTTACATCTATCAAATCTAATTTTAAAAAATCAGAGCTTAGGGGCGCCTGGGTGGCTCAGTCGGTTGAGCGTCCGGCTTCAGCTCAGGTCATGATCTCGCAGTCTGTGAGTTCGAGCCCCGCGTTGGGCTCTGTGCTGACAGCTCAGAGCCTGGAGCCTGCTTCAGATTCTGTGTCCCCCTCTCTCTCTGCCCCTCCCCCACTCATGTTCTGTCTCTCTCTGTCTCAGAAATAAACATTAAAAAAATTTTTTTTTAAAAAATCAGAGCTTGTATTGTGTACGTCTTTGCTCTTTTTCCATTCCATTTTCAAGTATTTTATTCCACTTTACTCCCTGCTCTGGTTCAGGCCCCTGGGCCATTTAGCTGGCAGAATCTTGCTTAAAGAAGACAGGAATACACTGTACTTTCTCTCCAAGGAAATGCGAGGACTCGCCGGCAGAGGCAAAGCCTATCATTTCCATCTGTTTATAAGGATAACCTTTCCTTGGATCAGACAGGTCAGAGGCAGGACCCCCAAACATCCTGGTATAGAAAACACATAAGACCCATAGCATCCCGATGGAGTTTAGACAAAGTTTCCAAGAGGAGGAACAGAAGCATTCTCAAGAGCAAACTCGGGAGCTCCATTCAGACATCACCAAGTGGCCCAATGGGCTTGGGGGACTTTAGTGCCTCCAGGCAGGGCATCTCTCTGCCATCTCCCCACGGACCTCCTACACACACACACACACACACACACACACACACACACACCTCCTTGGGCAGCAGCACCTTCTCTCACAGCCAGTAGCAAGAGTACAGATGGGGAGGGTGCACGGCTCTCACGTTGCCTCATTTCCTTGGGTAGACTCAGCCTGGGTCTCAGGAAGAGAGGAGGCCATTGGGGACAGGGCTGGGTCAGTTAGCTGCGCCAAAACCCTCTAACTCTAAATTCCCTCTGTGTGGGTCCAAAAAATTGAAACATGGACATCGAAAAAAAATTTTAAATAGTGTCCTTTTAACAAGTAAAACTAGAGAAGTATAAGGACAAGAGGAGTAAGAGACATATGGAGAATGAGACAAAAAATGAGGAAAAGGCAGGAGGGACTAACGGGCTAACGAATTCCATGAGGGCCGGGCGCTGGCCGTGCCCCTGCCTAGCACAGGGCAGGCACACGCTGACTCTCAACAAACGTCTGTTGAATGAAGAAAAGAAGGGAAAGTTGACACAGGAGCAAGGAGGGAGGAGGCACCAGCTGGCACCCCGCTGCCCAGGCTCCTCTGGTCCAGCAGCCCGCAGAGGCAGCAGGCAGGGGTGAGGGCTGCTGGGCAGGGTGACCGCTGCGCTCTCACGGCTCTGAAGGGAGAGTCCTTGCCGCTCTCCTTCTTTCTTTTTTCTCCTTTAAAAAAAAAAAAATGTTTTAATGCAGGGAAGAGTCACTGATTTCATTTGAAACAATTCCCAAACAGGATATGGAGTCTCAAACAGCTCCTCGGCGTTTGGCAACTGCCATGGGCAGGTGTTTCTTGTGAGTGCCGGGCAGCACGTAGGGCGCCGAGACCTGGGAACCCTGGGAGGTGGTGCAAAGGCCAGAGGGCGGTCCAGGGCGCAAGGGGTTTGGGCGCTGAGCCCTGGGGCATCCCCCGCATTCCAGAAATCAGACTCTTCCCAGGCACCTCCCTAACACGTTTGCTAACCTCACCTCCAGCCCTGAGTCCTTAGAATTATAGGAGTTTTCAATTCCTATTTCTGTAATTTGTAAGACAAAAACAAACTACTGTCCCAACGTGCAGGGAACGAAATGGAAGAAAGGGAAAAAATGAGGATTGTTTGATAACAACATACAAACAGTCTGGACTTTTACCTACCAGGGCTAAAACAAACAGGTGAATGCTAATAGAGCTGAACAGAACATTCACCAACAAAAATCAGTGCACACACATATTTCTAAACCAAGTTTCTAAGTAAAATGGGAAAAGGGAGTACTGAAGTATGAAGGAATATCTCCAACTTGCCAAACTTTATAACTAGCCCTGGACAAACAGTTAAACAAAGAGTTACCATATAATCCAGCAATTCCACTCCTGAGTATGGTACATACCCAAGAGAAACGAAAACCTATGTCCACATGAAAATTTTAATATGGATGCTTACGACAGCATTATTCACGATAACCAAAACATGGAAACAACCCAAATATCTGTCAAGTGGTGAATGAATAGGTAAAATGTGGTATATCCACACGCTGGCCTAGTATTTGGCAATAAAAAGGAATGAAGGTATGGATATGTGCTACATCATGGACGAACCTTGAAAACATTATGCTAAGTGAGAGCCACTCACAAAGGATCACGTATTGTATGATTCCATTTATATTAAATGTCCAGAATAGAAATCTATAGATTTCTATAGTAAAGTAGATTAGGGTTGCCTAGAGCAGGGTGGGGCATGAGGATGGTGGGAATGGGGTGTGACAGTTTAAGGGTACAGGATGTCTTTGGGAAGGTAATAAAAAATATTCTAAAATTGACTGTAGTGATGGCTTAGCTCTATAAATATACTAAAGAACTGTTGAATCATATACTTTAAACGGGTGAATTGTATAGAATGTGTCCACATAAAGAAAGCTATGAACAAAAACAAAAGAGGTCATTTCTCGAGGAGAAATAAGAAAGGTGGGGCATGTCCAGTGGATTTCACTGACCCCCTCTGACAAGGAAAGGGTTTGGAGAGCATGCTAAGTCTTTAAGTACCAGGAGTGATTTCTTTGCCTCCATGGTTCCTGCTCCATAGCTTCACACAGAGGGTCCTAGGAAGAAGCCCCTCCCCTTCTCCCTGTGTTTCATAATGGAAAGGACTGGTAAGTGCCTACAGAGTTACCCTAATAGAAATATTTATATTTTGGGATTATAATCATAAACACTTAGGAGTATCTGAGCCTTAGGAACAATCTCTTTTACTGGATTTCTGTGTGTTCCCTGGATCACTTTCAGGAGCCAAAAGGAAGGAAGGACAGGACTACAAGAGGATCTCTGGGCATGCTGTACATTTCAGCAAACTTCTCACTTCATATGGTTAAATGTTTGGGGGTTTAAAAGATAAACTCCTGGCCATCCAGGAGGAAGAAATTATCCCGAACAACTCAGCCCTAAAGTTTCTGGACAACTGACATCTCATGGTGCTCTTCCCAGACATTATAGGCACCATGAGGCCCACCTTCCCCTCCGGTGAGTTCCAGACAGTCATAGGCATTTGGAACATAGGCAGTTGCCTCCCTCCACCTGTGGACATTACCGCCAGACCCTTCTCAAGGCCCTGCCAGATCTGCGCCTCCCTGACACGTTTGCTAACCTCACCTCCAGCCCTGAGTCCTTAGTATTATAGGAGTTTTCAATTCCTATTTCTGTAATTTGTAAGACAAAAACAAACTACTGTCCCAACGTGCAGGGAATGAAATGGAAGAAAGGGAAAAATGAAGATTGTTTGATAACAACATACAAACAGTATGTTCAATACAATTCTGCCCAATGCACAGCCAAGTGACCCAGGACAACAAATGGCATATGCCAAAAATGTAGCCCAGAACACGATCACCAGGAAAGTCTGAACTGGGCCCTGGATGAGCTTTTGTCCAGTGCATGATTGGGAATGACTTTGTTTATATAGATAGGCCAGGAAAGAGGCCAGCTTGTCCATTATTACACCAGCCATATTTTCTTGCCCACAAGAAAATAAGATACAGCAGAATCCCCCAACTTCCAACCAAAAAGCTAAAACTGTTACATGATGCTGGCTGCTCTGAACTGCACAAAATACTTCATAGAAAAATGTCTACCAGGTACTTGACTAAGCCCCAGAATGATAAATATGACCAAAGTAGCATCAAAAGCCCCAGAGAATCAATACTGGGAGGTCTGTAGTTTCTATTTAAATTTTTTATTTGAATTCTCTCTCACCCAGAGCCCCATTACTATCAAGCCCTTTCTCTTAGCCAGCCATACTAAAAGCTAGAACTGGCAACTCAGTGCCTTTGTTAAAAGGTTTTAACAAACAACAGGCACTTGGTAAATGCTTCAAGAACTTGATGAGTTAGGAGGTGCCTGCATGGCTCAGTAGGTTAAGTGTCTGACTCTTGATTTCAGCTCAGGTCATGATCTCACAATTCATGGGATCAAGCCCTGTATCAGGCTGCACTTTGACAGCGTGGAGCCTGCTTGGAAGTCTCATCCTCTCTCTCTCTGCCCCTCCCCTGCTTGAGAGCATGCGCTCTCTCTCTCTCTCTCAAAATAAATAAATAAACTTTAAAAAAAAAAAAAGAAATTGAGAAGTTAGCTAATGAGTGGATTAGTTAATGATTTCAGAAGTAAAATGGTTTTGAAATCAAGAAAAGTACAATGTAGTCATCCCTATTTTTGTCATTTCTCCATCACCTTATTCAGGACCTTCTTAAAGTGAACATAGGCCCAGCATCACAGTGCTTGGAAGGAACCATAGACACTACTCGTGTCTACTGCAATGTCCCAGAAGCCACCAAAGAAGACAAGTAGGAGGCTGGCGGGGGGGGTGGGGGGGGTGGGGGGGGGAGGAAGGCATCTGAGATCTCCAGGCCCACTTCAGTTAGTACATTAGGAGAAGGCACAAACTCTCAGTAACATTGGCCATCTCTGCCAGTTAGGTTTGGATAGATTTTCTTTTTTTTTTTTTTTTTTAAGAAGAAATTTTGGGGGGGCTCAATCAGTTGAGTGTTCAACTTCAGCTCAGATCATGATCTCGCAGTCTGTGAGTTCAAGTCCCACATCAGGCTCTGTGCTGACAGCTCAGAGCCTGGAGCCTGCTTCAGATTCCGTGTCTCCCTCTCTCTCTGCCCCTCCCCCACTCATGCTCTGTCTCTCTCTCTCTCTCTGTCAAAAATAAATAAACATTCAAAAAAAAGAAAAAGAAAAAGAAATTTTTTTTAAGTTTATTTATTTTGAGAGAGAGAGAGAGAGAACACAGCAGGGGAGGGGCAGAGAGAGAGAGGAAGAGAGAAACCCAAGCAGGCTCGGTGCCATCAGCACAGAGCCCAACACAAGGCTCAAACTCACCAATCGCAAGATCATGACCTGAGCCAAAGTGGGATGCTTAACCAACTGAGCTATCCAGGCACCCCTTGGATAAATTTTCAATCCACTCAGCAGCTTTATTTTCACAAGAGGCTCAGGAGGGACAGAACCACAGTAGAAAGACCCTGGGGACTCACTTGTCAGCATTATCGCTTCTTCCTCTTGGAACCATCCCTGGGACCTAGAGGCCTGGTAGGAAGAGGAAGACAAGAAATTGACAGCAGTTGCTTGGTGCTCCTGGGAATAAGAGGCAGAATGTCTAGAGAGTATTGACTCTTACAATGAGCTGCTGTTGACAGGGATGCCCTCATGGATCTTTGGAGTGAACCGGGGCTAAGGAAGCACGAAAGAACTGGTAAACAAGACGGATTTGCCTTCTGCCCTCATGGAGCTTATGATTCTATTTTACTAGAAGTTGTACAATATGTGCTGGGTAGAAAAGAAATGGAGCCCTGGGCTGAAGAACAAGTGGTCCTGCTCTGGATACTGTCTCAGTCTCCCGGTTTATACTTCAGCTCGGCACCTTCATTTTTAGGCCAAGCTCCTTCTGTCATCATCTTACAGATGTGCTTACATTGTTAGTTCCTATGTTTGTATTGCAACTAATACAGATGACTTCCCAGACTTTAATCCTCAAACACAACAATATGTAAACTGTATTTCTGCCGCATTCTCCACCGCCACGTAGGTAGCTTGAGGCCTCCCTCCACATTGGTCAGTGCAGTTCCACTTGTACCTGTTTTACCTACTGGGCTGTTTGTCTAATTTGGATAAAAAGTTTACAAACTGTGAATCTAGTTTAATTCCTTTTCTTACACGTAAGACAGTGGATGTTCAGAGAGAAGAGGAGACGTGCCCAAGACTACACAGCTAGTGAATCACGGAGACAGGCCTAGACTTTAAGGTCCCGACCCCAGTGTTTTCCACTGGAAATGCTAGCAACAACAGTTTCTCAAACATGTGTTCCTCGTGGAAAATGCCAAGAAATTCTCTGCCCCCGAAGGTGACATCCATGAGAAAAGTTTGTTTTCAGTGTTCTCCAGAGGAGTCCATTTCCTCTTGAAGTAGGGCTTCTTTGATCACAAGTGACGGAAAGCCACTGAAAATGCTTAGGCCAAAATGAGGCGCTTTATTATAAGGGGTTCAGGGAACTCAGGACAGGAATGCATCCGGGCCCCAGGTATAAGTTGGAACCAGCGATTCAAACAGCTTTAGAAATCTCTCTCCAGGGGCACCTGATGGCTCCGTCAGTTAAGCATCCGGCTTCGGTTCAGGTCATGATCTCACGGTCCGTGAGTTTGAGCCCCGCGTCGGGCTCTGTGCTGACAGTTCAGAGCCTAGAGCCTGCTCCGAATTCTGTGTCTCCCTCTCTCTCTGCCCCTCTCCCACTTGTGCTCTCTCTCTCTCAAAAATAAATAAACATTTAAAAAAAAAAAAAAAAAAGAAATCTCTCTCCAGATCCTGCTTTGGCTTTTGTGCAAATTCACTTTATCTTCTACTCTCTGCAGACCAGATTTTTCTACTTTGCTATCATGTGGCAGAAGACAGGGTCCTACCTGCTCCCACAGTTTATTCTCCTAAGCTGCTAGCCCCACGCGCATTCACTCTTTTTTGGTTAGTTTTTTTTTTAAGTTTATTTGTTTATTTTGAGAGAGAAAGAGAGCGAGTAAGTATGCACACACGTGAGCAAGCAAGAGGTAAAGCAAGAGGGAGACAGAAAATCCCAAGCAGGCTCCACACCATCAGCACAGAGCCGACTCGGGGCTTAATCTCATGGTCATGAGATAGTGACCTGAGCAAAAACCAAGAGTCGGACACTTAACCAACTGAGCCACCCAGGTGTCCCTTTTTTGGTTAGTTTTAATGAAGAATCAGTTACATATAGTAAAATTTATTCTTTGTTAATTGTATAGTTCACGAGTTTTTACAAATGTATACAGTAACGCAACCACAACCACAATTAAAATATAGAACATATCCATCACTCCAAATAGTTCCTTTGGGCTATTTTCAGTTAATCCTCTCCTCTACTTTCAGCCCTGGCAATCACTGACTGATCCTTCTATTCCTAAAATTTTGACTTTTCTAGAATTTCATATAAAGTCATGCAATATGTAGTATGACGTTTCTCACTCAGCAGAATGTCTTTGAGACATATCCACACTGTTCTCATGAGTGTTGGTGGTTAGTTCCCTTTTGTTACTGAGCAATATTATATGGTATAAATATTCCACAATTTGTTTATCCACTGTTTATGGACATTTGGATTGTTTCCGATTTGGAGCTATTAGGAACCAAGCTGCTATGACCACTAATGAACAGGTCTTTGTGTAGACATATGTTTATGGTTTTGTTTCTCTTGGGGAATATTTAAGAATGGGATTGCTGGGTCATACTTTAAATCATTTGTTTTGTTGTTTTGTTTTTTGAGAGAAACAGAGAGCTTGTGCACATGTGGGGGAGGGGCAGAGAGAAAGGGAGAGAGAGAATCCTAAGCAGGCCCCACACCTCCAGTGCAGAACCTGACACTGGGCTCGATTCCACAAACCATGAGATCATGACCTGAGCCAAAACCAAGATTCTGACATTTAACTGACTGAGCCACCCAGGCACCCCAATGATGGGTCATACTTTAAGTGTATGTTTAACTTTATAAGAAACTATTAAATTGTTTTCAAAGTGGCTGTGCCATTCTGTGATTCCACTAGCAATATGTGAGTATTCCAGCTGCTTCACACCCTTTCAAACACTTAATATGGCCAGTCTTCTTAATTTTAGTCATTTTAGGGGCGCCTGGGTGGCGCAGTCGGTTAAGCGTCCGACTTCAGCCAGGTCACGATCTTGCGGTCTGTGAGTTCGAGCCCCACATCAGGCTCTGGGCTGATGGCTCAGAGCCTGGAGCCTGTTTCCGATTCTGTGTCTCCCTCTCTCTCTGCCCCTCCCCCGTTCATGCTCTGTCTCTCTCTGTCCCCCCAAAAATAAATAAACGTTGAAAAAAAAATTAAAAAAAAAATTTAGCCATTTTAATAGGTATGCAGTAGTATCTCATTTTGGTTTTAATTTTTATTTTTCTAATAAATAATGATGTTTAGCATCTTCCCACGTGTTTACATGCCATTCATATTTCTTCTTCAGTGAAGGATTTGTTTAATTCTTTTGTCAGTTTTTGGAGGGTTGTTTCTCATCACTTCTCAGCCTTTTGGCTAAGATCAAGTAGAGGGCTGTTTCTCCTCTCATTGAGTTATAAGAGTTTTTATATACTCTATATATGAGTCCTTTATCAAATATGTGTTGTGCAAATATTTTCTCCCAGTCTCTGGCTCATCCTTTGATTTTCTTAACAGTACATTTCAAAGAGTAGCTTTTTTATATGTAAGGTCCAACCTACGAATTTTTTCTCTTACAGTTCCTACTTATTGTGTCCTATCAAAGAAATCTTTGCCTAATGCAGGGTCGTAAAGATTCTTCCTTATGTTTTCTTCCAGAAGTTTTATAGCTTCCTGCCAATGGTCCACTTTGATTTTTATCTATGGGGCATCTCTCACTTGCTCTTATTCACACTCTTTCACTCTCTCCTTAAACCTAACTCTCTGAGGTAAGACTCTGGGAGCTTGGGTCAGGTGTTCATTCCTCAACCAGGGAAATTCCCTGACCTCCCCAGCTTGATCACATGCCTGTTCTGGTCCAATCAACAGTGTTCAGAGCTATTGGCAAAATATGGCTGCTGAGAAGAAAAGCTGGTAAAAGCAAGATAAAAGGGGCCAGCCAGATGTCCGAGGCCAAATACTCCCCTTGCATGCTTTTGGCTTCTGTAATCTTGCTTGCCTCCTGCATCCACCAACTGCCCACTTTGCACCACTGATAAGTACCCCCCTTTTCTTTTTTTTTCTCTCGAGCCCCTACCATCCCAGCCATAAAAGAAGGCCTACACCAAGGTTCAGAGCTCAGCCTTCAGAGGTGACTCTGCTGGGCCAACACCGGTGCCCAATAAATAGCATGTGGCTTGTCTCTTCCTGCCCACTGAGGATTTGCTGTAACATTTTTGGTGCACTGGCTAGGAAGCCGACAGCTGGGCTTGCCCCTTGAGCCACCATTGTCAGAGGCCAGCAGAGAGGCCACTCTTCACAGGCTCCTGTGACAGAAAGAAAGGTGTACCACTGGTGACGTCATTGGACTGTGACCCTTGCTGGGCCTGGCAACAGTCAGCCCCCACTACGCTCTAATGGACTCCAGGGGGAATCAGAAAATTCTGCCAGGACAGGACATCAGATCGTGTAAGTGTCCCTGGGGACCCAGGACTGAGTTCAGGCCGACCCTAGAGGCAGATGGGGAGCTTGATCACCTCCCTGGTGACACAGTCACCACATAGGACAGGGAAGCTCCAGGTGGAAATCTGCAATCTGTATGAATGTGTGGGGGCATGCCCATGTTCCACAGTTTTGGCCTTGGAGCCTGAGTGGGTCCTACCCTGCAATTCCATGGTCGTGCATTCCACAACCTCATGTGGCTCAAGGCAGAATCGGGTCCACAGAGGTCTTATCTGAGTGAGGGGTTTATACTGACCTGCCAATGCTAAAAGGCATCTAAATCCCCCAGAGGGGAGCGGCAAGGCAGAAAAATCGACCTCTTCCCTCATGTTTGTCCTGTGACACTGTACATTGGGAGGGATCTATCTAGGATACCAGGATGGGGGGAAATTCCCCAAAACCAACTGTTTTGGAATGTATGATTAAGAATTTTAAAAAGGGATTTTCAGGTGACAATGGGGTCAAATTGACCCCCAGAAGTCATACACCCTCTGTGAATTAGAATGGCCTATGTTTGGTGTAGTCTGGCCCCCTGAGGACACTCTAGATATCCCCACAGCCCAAGCTGTTGATAAAGTAGTTCGTGGAGACCTTGGCCACCCAGATAAATTCTCATATATCGATCAGTGGCTGGAAACAGCCCAAGTCAAGCCTCCTTGGTTCCAGTTCTGCGTTAATAGTAAAGGACAACGTAGGGTCTTAGTGGCACAGGCCGAGAAGACCTCACAGCAGAAAAAACCACCCCCCATCCTCCAAGAAAATTCAGAATAAGTCTGAATTTCCATCACCATATGCCCCCAGAGCCCCATCAATCAAGGGAGGGGAACCTCGCCTGCCCGATAGTCCACACTCCCATTGGTCTTGCCTCTGCCAGCAGCCATTCTGCCCCAACCAGGGACACCTGGTTCAGGTAGGAAGATGCTTTAAGTCTGCAGCTCAAGGTCCAAGGCCCCCAATGGCAATGCAGATGCCATTGCAGGAGACTAGAGGTCCCCAGAGAATAGCCCCCAACAGGACCCTACAAGAGGAGTGGTTGGTTTTCTGCCACCAACCATTCTCTACTACTGACCTCCTCACCTGGAAACACCACACACACTCCCTACTCTGAGAAGCTGTAGGCTATGCTACATCTAGAATCCATAATCCAGACTCACTGTCCTGCTTTGGTTGACTGTAAGCAGCTTCTGCTCACCCTTTTCAATTCAGAAGAGCACCAACAAGTTGTCACCAAAACCAGAACATGGCTCCAGACTGAGGCACCAGATGGGCATCTAGACATTGAGGCTTGGTTACGGGAGGCTATGCCCAAAGAGGAGCCCCTATGGGACCCCAACACAGAGGCAACAAGGGCCAGATTAGAAAAATACCAACTCACCTTCCTCCAGGGGGTAAAAGCAGGGGTCAAAAAGCCCACCAACATGGCAAATGTATCTGAGGTCCTACAAAAGCCAGAAGAGAGTCTGGCTGATTTTTATGAAAGATTATGTGAACCCTTCAGAGTTTACACTCCATTTGATCCAGAAGCCCCCAGAGATCTGTGCATGGTCAATGCTGCCTTTGTGGGACAGGCCTAAAGTGATATTAGACAGAAGCTCCAAAAATTGAAAGGATTCACAGGAAAAAACATCACCGAATTATTGGAAATCACCAACAAGGTTTTTGTAAATCAGGATCAAGCTGCCAGAAAGGAGGCAGACCAAAGAATAAAACAAAAGGCAGCTGTCCTGACCATGGCCTTGGGGTGACCACCCTCTTCAGAAGGACCCCCACAGAAACCACAAGGGATGCAAGAACAAAAAAGAAGGGCACCACTGGCACAGGATCAATGTGCCTACTGCAAAAAATTTGGACACTGGAAAAATGAATGCCCCAACTACCAAAAAGGAAAACCAAAAACCTCCACTCCACCCAGCCGCTACCAACCAGAACCACCCGAGGCCGACCCGATCAGACTGGCAGGAGTGGACACTGATTAGGAAAGACCGGGCTCTATCCATGAACCCATGGTCAAAATGAAGGTGGGGGGGCTAAATAATAGACTTCATGGTCGACACTGGGGCCAAACACTATGTGGTGACACATAAGGTGGCACCTCTGTCGATCAAGAACTCACCATCGTAGGAGCCACTGGGGCACAAACCCACAGGCCATTTTGTGGTCCCTAACAATGCCGGCTGGGGGTGTCACCAAATAGCTCACAAATTCCTGTATCTACCCAATTGCTCTGTCTCTCTGTTAGGTAGAGATCTCCTAGCCAAGTTGGGCACAGAAATAGCCTTCACCTCAGAGGACAGATGCAATTGTGCCTAAACAAAACGGCCTGACCCATGATTTTGTCCATGACAATTACACGGGAACAGGAATGGAGATTATATACTTCCCCTCCCGGTAAGCCAACTGTGGCCCCAAGCTAGAAGCTGAATTCCCTTCAGTTCGGGCAGAAGGAAACTCTCGTGGTCTGGCAAAAAACCACCCCGCAATATTAACTGACCTAAAGCCTGGAGCCCAACCTGTCAAAATACACCAACATGCGCCTCCCACACGAGGCACACCTGGGAATCCAGACACACTTGGACAAGCTACTCAAGCTACTTCTAAAATGATGCCAGTCCCCATGGACTTCCCTGCTGCGCATGAAAAAGCCTGGGACAAATGATTACCGCCCTGTGCAGGACCTAAGAATCATTAATAAAGCAGTCGTCATGCTGCATTCAGCATTGCCTAACCCACACACACTACGAGGACTCATACCCTCTGAAGCAGGATGGTTCACATGCCTAGATTTAAAGGATGCCTTCTTCTGTCTCCAGCTAGCATCTAATAGCCAACCTCTATTTTGAATGGGAAAACCCTACCACAGGGGCAAAGGAACAATTCACTTGGACTAGACTGCTGCAAGGATTCAAAAATTCACCAACCTTATTCAGTGGGGCACTGGCATGTGATTTAGCCAGGTTTCTGGGAGGGGATCTAGGATGTCCCCTCCTTTAATATGTGGATAATTTCCTGCTAGCCAGTCCCACATGGACCCAGTGCTGGGAGAGAACCAGGGCCCTACTCAGGCTACTAGCAGAGGCCAGAGACCAGGTGTCAAAGGAAAAGGCACAGATTTATCAACAGGAAGTTAAATATTTGGGCTTCAGAATTACCCAAGGCAAACAGATGCTGGAAGCTGAAAGGAAACAGGCTGTCTGTGCCATTCCTGTTCCCACTACCCACCGGCAGGTCAGAGAGTTCCTGGGAGCAGCAGAATTGTCAAATATGGATCCCAGGGTTCTTGGAATTGGCCAGACCACTATACAAGGCACCAAAGGGGGGAAGAGTGGGCACCCCTTTTCTGGGGCCCTAATCAAGAAAAGGCATAGGAAACTATAAAAACAAAACTCACGGAGGCACGAGCCTTGGGACTCCCAGATGTACCATGAGATTTCAACCTGTTCATACATGAAAAGAATGGGGTGGCCCTGGGGGTTTTCACCCAGGAATTTGGACCTTGGCAAAGACCAGAGGCATACATTTCAAAACAGATTGACTCAGCTGCGACAGGATGGCCAACCTGTCTGAGGGCCCTGGCAGCCACCACACTTTTAATCAAGGAAGCATATAAACTCACGTTGGGGGAAAATCTAAACATTAAGGTTCCCCATTCTGTTATTAACCTTGATGGATGCTAGAGAGCAACACTGGCTAACACATGCTCGGATGATACAATATCAGGGACTGCTATGTGAGAACCCATGAATAAGATTGGAAGTCACAAAAATTCAAAACCCTGCCACTTTCTTGCCCACAGCGGCAGGGTTCCCAGAGCATGATTGTCTAAAGGTACTTGATGAACTCTATTCTAGCCGACCTGGCCTATCAAACAGGCTCTTACAAAATCCTCACCTTGTCCTGTACACCAATGGCAACAATTTCATGAACGAAGGCAAAAGATATGCCAGTTATGCAGTAGTCTCTGATTTTGAGGTCGTAGAAGCACAGGCCCTTCCAAAAGGAAGGTCAGCCCAAAGGGCAGAACTGTGGGCCCTAATAAGAGCACTAGAGCTCAGTAAAGACAAACGAGCCAACATATAGACTGACTTGCACTATGCCTTTGCCACTCTACATGTACATGGGGCTCTATACAAGGAGACAGGACTTTTGACTGCAGGATGAAGAGAAATAAAAAATCAGGAAGAAATCCTAAAACTATTAAGGGCAGTCTGGGAACTGAGGAGGGTAGCAGTCATCTGCTGCAAGGGATATCAAAGAGGCAAGGACTCAGTGTCAGAAGGTAATCAACAAGCTGACGCCGCAGCTAAACAGCAGTGGGAAAAGAAACAACAACCTCAAAAATTATGCTGGCCCCGGAGCTGCCAACTTCCCCAAGGTACACAATCCAAGAAACAAAATGGGCACAACAGAAAAAAGGAGGCCAGACAAAAGAAGGATGGTGGGTACTTCCAGACGGCAGAGTCTATATACCGGAGCAGCTAGCCCACCGGGTGGTTCTCCAAAAGCATGAGCTTACCCACCTAGGGAAAACTGCCCTTGAAACCTTATTAAGCTGTTACTACGTAATTGCTCGACTCCCATTCCTCTGTGGCTGGGTCTGTCAACACTGCCTTCTCTGCGCATAAAATAATGCCAAACAAGGCCCCACTGGGCCCATGGGAATCCAATGCTGTGGTCAGGTACCCTTCAAAGATTTAGAGGTAGACTTTACCAAAATAAGGCCCAGGAGAGGATACAAATATCTTTTGGTATTCATCTGTACAGTTTCAGGTTGCGTTGAGGCCTACGCACCAAAAAGGCAAGAGAAGTAACCAAGGCCTTGCTAAAGGATATCATTCCTAGACATGGAATGCCTTTAACCATAGACTCAGACAACAGCCTGGCTTTTGTGGCTGAGGTGGTGCAACAAGTAGCCAAAGCCCTAGGTATCCACTGGAACTTACATGCAGCCTACGGGCCCCAGAGTTCAGGGAAAGTGGGACGTATGAACCGGACCCTTAAATCCACCATGGCAAAACTATGTCAGGAAACTAACTTGCCCTGGCCAGATATACAACCCCTAGCTCTTCGTTGAATATGCTGTACACCCCAGACAAAAATAGGATTCTCCCCATTCAAGATCCTATACGGAAGGCCCCCTCCACTAGTCAAAGGGGGACCTGACAGAGCTAGGGAATTTAGAAATACAAAAACAAGTGCAAGGATTAGGAAACACTGTACTGGGGATACATAGATGGGTGACAAACAGGATACCTATTTCCCTAGGAATAATTGTACACCCCCACAAACCTGAGGATCAGGTTTGGATAAAAAATTGGAAAAAGGAACCACTTAAACCTACCTGGAAGGGACCTTATTTAGTTGTGCTAACCACGCCCACAGCTCTCAAAGTTGCAGGACTAACTACCTGGATCCACCATTCTGAAGTAAAGGCAGCCCACCTGTCACCTGACAACCACTTGAAATGGAAAGTAACTATTAACCAGAATAATCCTCTACAGATCACCCTTAAGAAGACAGCAGATGATAAGCAGCCTGCAGCCAACACCTGAGAACTCTCTGTAACCAGAAGCTTGAGGAAAATCACCAAGCAACTTAAATGAAATATAATAAATCGTTCTCTCTCAAATCTCATTGTCATCCCCTACCTATTTCTCTTTCCATACTTGTTGCCATCCTCTTTGCTGTAGGGCTGACCCAAGTTACTCCCACAGACTGGCATCTCAGTCACACACTTGTTCGCCTTCCTCTACATACTAGTGTCAGGATGCCTTATTCTCCTTAGATGTATATGATCTGAGTTATGATTGATGTCCTTCTCTGCATGTTGTTCTCTGCCTTTATAACTGTCTCCTACCCAGGATGGGATCACCCTATCTCCTGTCCCTGTTGCACATATTACTGTTCCTAACCTGTTCAAGAGGGGTCTTCTCACTCCTGCCATGCAAATGTGTGACTTATCACTCACCCTTATCCCCCAAGGCACAAAGAGCCACTCTATGCTACCAACCGTTGAATCCCATCTACTGTCTCCATGAGGGACAAACTTATGTTACAGGAGCACAGGGTTGCACTACCTGCTACACCACTCAGCCTCCTAGAGAGGCCATTCCTCCCCCTATGCCCTTCCCGACTCTTGCTCCAACTCCTCCCCCTGTGCCAATTCCCACTCCTCCAGTCTGCAGAGGTAAAACGACACTACCACCATGCCCCTGTGCCACTGTGTACCCCCGCATGCCGAATAGATGTTATGATATTAGGAGGGTCACACCCTGTACCAGAAACAGGAAAACTTATTGGATGGGAAAAATAAAACACTATCGGGGGCTGCCTGATCCAACCTGCCCTGATATTCCCCATGCCTGTTGGGTTACTTCTGACCTAACCCTTCAACTTCCATCGGAACATAAATCAGACAGGCCACTTGTCTTGGATCCCTGTCTAAACCAAATGTTAAATGCAACACATTGCTTCCTCAATTATACCAATCCCAGCCTGGCCAGAGCCTGATGGCTCTGCTTGTCCACAGGACCCCCGCCCCCTCACCCCTGCCATTACACAGCTACTCTTCTAACACAGGCAACTGTAAATGTTACCCTGTTAACTATAGACCCAGACCCCCACATTGTGAGACCTGTACTAACTGGAGTCAAACTGTCCCAAACAGCTCCCAGGTGCCTGACAAACAAAATGGGAAAGGAGCCAGTTGGCAATCTGACCGCTGGCAAATGCAACCAGACTCTTTATAGTCAGAAATTCACTCATCTTCCTATAACCCAACTCTGGTGTTGATTGAATGGGTATCTGCACCCTGGCCTTTCTCACTCCTCAGATAAACACTGTACCCAACAATCAGTCACTTACAGTACCCGTGGCAGCATATACCCGATCAAAAAGAGCCATTAAAGGCATACCCCTGCTGATTGCCTTAAGAATAACAGCACTGGAATAGGAGGAATAGTCTTCTCAACCACTTATTATCATGAATTATCCTAGGACCTAACAGATGACAGAAAACAGGTTACCAAATCTCTGATGGTTTTACAAGACCAAGTAGACTCCCTAGCAGCAGTAGTCTTACAGAACAGAAGAGGGCCAGACCTGCTAACTGCCATAAGGCGAGGACTATGTCTCTTCCTAAATGAAGAATGTTGCTTCTGTGTCAACCAATCAGGGATACCCGAGATAGGTCCAGCAGTTAAGGGAGGGAATCAACAAACAGAGACAGGAATTAGCAGATGTATAGAACTCTTATAGCAACATATGGAATTAAGTATCCTGGCTCCTCCCTTTAGCTGGTCCACTCCTAATGCTTTTCATACCCTCCTGTTTTGTCCTTGTATTCTTAATATGCTAACTAGGTTTGTTTCCTCTCATCTAGAAGCTATAAAACTCCAGATGAGGGACACCTGGGTGGCTCAGTCGGTTAAGCTTCTGACTTCAGCTCAGGTCATGATCTCATGGTTAGTGAGTTTGAGTCCTGCATGGGACTCTGCACTGACAGCTCAGAGCCTGGAGCCTGCTTCGGCTTCTGTGTTTCTCTCTCTCTTTCTCTCTCTCTCTCTCTCTCTCTCTCTCTCTGCCCCTCCCCAACCCTCAAAAATAAATAAACATTAAAAAATAAAAAAACAAAAAAACTCCAGATGATACTCCAGTTGGACCATTCTAGCTGTCTCTACTCTCCTTTGAATGATGAAGAATCCTAGCTGCCTCACCCCTCCCTTTGATGCCCTTGTCCAGCAGGAAGAAGCCACAATGGTCTTTGCCCCTCCTCCCATGGCAGCAAAGGGTTCCCTGGTCCCCACAAACTGATTTTCTCTAAGTCTGCTACAGCAGCTTGAAAATCAAGAGGGGGGAATGAGAAGAAAAGCTGGTAAAAGCAAGATGAAAGGGGCCAGCCAGATGTCCGAGGCCAAATACTCCCCTTGCATGCTTTTGGCTTCTGTAATCTTGCTTGCTTCCTGCATCCACCAACTGCCCACTTAGCACCACTGATAAGTGCCCCCTCCCCTTTTCTTTTTTTTTCTCTTGAGCCCCTACCATCCCAGCCATAAAAGAAGGCTGACACCAAGGTTCAGGGCTCAGCCTTTGGAGGGGACTACACACCAGTGTGCAATAAACAGTCTTTCTTGATTTTCCGAGTGTGTGTGGCTTGTCTCTTCCTGGGAGCTGAGTATTTGCTGTAACACTGTCACTGGGACCCATGTGGTTGAGAAAAGGCACAGATCGATAATCAGAGAATGAGGAGTTACTACAGACTAGAAAGATAACCTAACAAGTGTTCATTTACCCTGTATTCTTGTTCTACCTATCTAACATATACTTTAAGCAATTAACGTGGAATATTACAAGTTTTCTTATTATTGAATGAACAGATTTTACCAATATTCACACATAATTTTCTATATTATCCAACAGAGTTCTAGTCATCCTTCCACGCCTAACCTACTAAAATACCACCCCTGTTGTAAAGCCTTGGGTGACTACCCAGACCAAGTTAGCACTACCATGGCACCTAAAACATATTTGTCTTCTTCAACAAACTGTTAGCTCCTTGTGGGCAAGAACCTTATCTTGTTTGTCTCTGTCAAAAATGAAAGCCTAGTTTAATTCCTGGCCCCAAAAAAATTGTTGGTAAATATTAAGTGTTGGGTTTGTCCTATAACTATTTATCAAATATCAATCAGATAATAAAAGAATGACAACGTTGAAGACTTTCAAGTGGTGGAGTTACTTTGCAGAGTTTTACACAAGAAAGATCCTCACTTGAGATTGATGGCTGACTCACACTCAATGGAGAAAAAAAATAAAGGCTGAGAATCTCATATCAATCTCACTCTGACTTTTCACCCTTGCCAGGGGGAACATAATTCAAATGCTTCCTTGCAGTTATGATGTACAATGTTGAGCTGAGACCCACTTGGTAAGGAATAGTTAGCATCATGACCAAAGAGCAATGAGATCAGTGGAATCTACTACGTTTAATCTCACATCATTCTTAATAACAACACAACTGCTTCTTTGCTGGCATAGATACTCAAAGAATAGCAAATATTAGAAGGAAAGTGTATGGTCATGAATTACGATAAATGAAACATTCTGGAAATTTTGCAAATAAAAGTATGGCCTTCAAATAGAAGTTTCTAGATAGAATTTAGGGCATAAATTGCCAAGAAGCAAAGTAGGAACTAATCAGGCCAGCGTCACAATATGTTTAAATAAAAGCCGTTGTTAAATATGGGGATAAAGGCTATAAGTATCATATATCATTTGATTTAAAAATAAAACAATTTCTGAATGTTTAGAACAGATTTTTTGAATAAAAGAATATATAGGCATGGAGAGGAAATCTCTATCATAAAATCTTTACACAAATCTCAAGCAGTGGTGGAAAGTGCACACCCTGCTTCCATTTCAAGTGCCAACAGAGGTTCTTTGAAGGGTGCAAATGTGTGAAGCAGAAAGACTCCCGGGTATGTGGAAAGAACAGAGAATCAACCTTTCGTGGGCTCTGAGGAGCCTCTGTGCGCTCCCATTATTCTAGAATCTTTATGCCCCCAGCCTTGCTTCCCACTGAGCCTGCTTCATTGTGCTGCATATTTGGGTAATTCTGTGGAGGTGCTCCCTCCCGATATATGCATCATCGTGGATAGGTAAACAAGAGTGGCTTCTGGATCTCTGCAGCAAAAGACAAGTGACTCTGAATATAGACAAAAATAGATCAACAGGCAACTCAAGTATCTAGATAAGAGACAGAGGACAAGTACAGAAAAATTTTTTCAAAAAACATGTTTGGTTCCAGTTGAAATCAAGAACTGGATGACTCCAGACTTGACTCAATCTGAATTAGGGAGGAAGCTGGCAACAAGAGCCAAACCTTGTTTCTTGCTGGAATACCACCTGAGAGCGGTTCTGCCACTGTCTGGAAGGTCCTGGACTACATTTTGGAATTCATGCACCATCCTAAGCAGCAGTATGAATGAAGGGCTTAATTCTTTTTGCCCCTTTATGCACAGGTGATGTATTGTATTTGATTTCTGTTACTTATGGTCTCTCTTCCAGTTTAGAGGGAGGGATAAGTCCAAGCTCATCGAGTTCATTTAACAAACTCCAAGAAACAGAATATTTAAAATACTTGTTACTGCACTAACTTTGTCATCTTCCTTATAAAGTGCATTTCAAAAACAAATGTATACTCCTATTTAAACAATTGATATTTTAGAAGTTCCCAGCATTGGGACACCTCGGTAGCCCAGTTGGTTAAGTATCAGACTCTTGGTATCATCTCAGGTCATGATCTCACAGTAATGAGATCGAGTCCCACATCAAGCCCCATATCAGACTCCAATGCTCAACAAGGAGCCTGCTTAACATTCTCTCTCTCTCTTTCTCTCTCTCTCTCTTTCCTTCTGCCCCTCCCCCCTCATTCATGCTCTCTCTCTCTCTCTCTCAAAATAAATAAACATTAAAAAAAAGGAGTTCCCAGTGTTTACTAAACCTTGGTATGTTAGCATTGTTTATGAATGCTTTTGTTCCCTCTTATTTGTTGGTAAAATTGTTTACTGTTCAAATTTTATATTACAGATAATTTTTTTACAATAGCACCTCTCACATTGAATTTGGAAATTCTGAGACATTTCTCCAAATCAGGCCCACTGAACAACCAACTATTGTGTGATATGGGTGCCTCAGAGATACTTGTATGGGAGGGTTGGCACTTCTGTTTCTAAATAAGAAACAGCTACCTATAGAGCTACCTCAAGTTCTCATTTTTCCAACTATCAAAATTCTTTTATTTCACACCAAATGTAAGCACTGTGGCTTGAAAAATTAAATTTGAAGGAGAGGTATATGACTGGCCAACAAGCTCTCTTGTTCACTTGTCCAAACTTTGCATCTATTCCATAAATGCAACTCCAAGTGACTTAATCAAAAGTTAATTTGGTGGAAAGCAACTTGGTCAAAAGCAATTTCGCTAAAAGCAAATTAATCAGCATGAAAGAATTTAGTTGGTTTAAAAATTTGATTTGAAATTATTGACACTAGTTACTGGTATTTTTCTTTCAAATATGACTAACTTCAAAGCTATCCTCCATGAGTCTCTTCATGATAATTGTTGAAGGTGATTTTTTCTTTTTACTTAAAAAATTTTAAGCTCATTTTTAGTCAATCGTTCCTTCTCTGTTCTGTTTATGATAGTGAAAATTTGGAAGAGCCTGACTGTCTAATGATAGAGATGAGGGAGCCTGAGGCAAGCTGAGGGCAAAGTACAAGCTAGCACAGCAACCCCCCCCCCCCCCAGGTGGGATGTGCATGATATTCCTGGGACACTCCCAGCTACCCAAAAACAGGAAAGGAAAAAAAAATGGTTAAACTGATAAGAGTTTCCACCAGTTTACCAGAAAAAGGCAATCCCATGCCTAAAGTCCAGGAACTCCCTACTGTCTTAATGTTAATACTTTGCTAGAGGGAAAAACAACCTTAGCTCGACAATAGCTAGACCTCCAGTTAAGTTTTTAACATGTGAAAGTCTCTTTGGAAACTCCCTCTTGACTTTATCTCCCCCAACTCCATTAACCAGTCACCCCCCACAGTTACAGTGCAGCTCTTTCTGCCGTGGGTCCTGTCCCTGTGCTTTAATAAAATCACCTTTTTGTACCAGACATCTTTAAGAATTCCTTGTTGGCCATCGGCTCTGGACCCTACAAACCCCACCATCACCCCAAAACCTCATTAATATGAGATGAGTACCACACCTGAGCTGCTACTAAAATCCATGATCTCCCATCCTTAGCTGGCAAACTTTCACCTCGTCCTCAACGCACCCCTATTCCACCTTCTGCTGTCACTCTCACCAGATGACTTTGCCTCCTTCTGCAGAGAGCAATTAGAAAACACCAGACATGAAGCCTCATGTTCCTCCCTGGCCATCTGTGACCTTACATGTATCTTCCTGTCTCAGAATAGAGGTATCCTACATTTACCCAAAGATGCTCCTTCAAGAACTTGTGCTCTATGCTCTAGAGATTCTCTCAGTGTCTCTCTCTGTCTCTCCTCCCCTTCTGTGTCCCTCTCCCTCTCACCCTCTTTCTCTCTCCCTCAATCACCTGTATGTCCAATACCTTCAACCTCTCTTTAATTCAATCAGCATGTAAACAATCACAAGTCTCTTCATCCTAAAAAACAATAAAGACTCAACTTGACCTTTCCCTCCAGCTAGCAACTTGGCTCCTCCCCCCTCCCAGTCAAACTCTGCATGGAGTCATCAGCTCTGTTTCTACCTGCTCTCTTCCCATTTTCTCCTAAACCCTCCCCAATCTGGCTTTGGCTAAGATCACCCATGTCAATGGCCATCATATTGTCGAGTTCAATGGACATGTTTCTGTGCTTATCTTATCTCTGTGCATTACTGGCAGCCAATGATTCCCTCCTTATCGAAATTCCATTTCCTTGGCTGCAATAACAACTCTCCTTTCTGACTTTTCTCTTCTATGACCACTCCTCATTCTCCTCCTCTGGGGACTCTTCTTTTCCCACTCACCTTTTAACAACTACCATTTCCCAAACCCCTTGGTTTAGACTTCTGCTTCTCTCCCTCTCACATGCTCTCGCTGGGCCAACCCAGCCCACTTTTATCCGGAGGACTTTCAATAGAGCATAATGGTTAAAGATAATGGGCTCTGAGTTTGAATCCCCAGTTCCGTCACTCACTAGTTGTTTTCCCTCCAGCAAGCCACTCCCTAAGCCTCACTTCCTCATTGTAAAATGGAACTAACAATTATTCTGTCAAAGGTTACAGTGATAATGCAAATGTGCTAATACATGTGAACAATAAACATGTGCTTGGAGACACACTAATAATTAGCTCAATAAGGGTTATCTATTATTACTATCTTGCCTTAAGCTCCAAAACATCTAAAGCTCCTTACCAGAAACAATGCAGCCTTACTACTAACTGATCACCTCAAAAGGCCAGAGATGGTACAAAGCATCACTTATCTCTTCAGGGCACCTTCTAGTCCATACACAGTCCACCTTGGATATTCTTCTTTGGACACATGCATGCTCTTCTTTGCCCAATCTTTATCTAGTCCTCCTCCCTTTTCTACACTTCTGTCTTCTGTCAAGGGCCCAGCTCCATCCTGCCAGCATTGCCCCACACAGCCTGGACCACTGCTGGCTCTATTGTATGCAGGTATCTCCTACAGCCCTCTACAGAAGCAGGCCCAGGTTTTCAATCTTCTAAAGGGATCCCACAAACCTATCTCTAGCCAACAGTGACTGCCTCTCACAGCATCAGATGCTGGGGTGAGGATTAGAAGGGGAAAAGCGGGTGAAGGACAGAGTGGCTTATTCTGCCACCATATTATTATTATTATCTTATAATAATTAGTAAGTATTATATGTCCAGACATATGCATGTAGACAAGACATTCATCTGTACTAGACTGTATTTAAACTAAAATATAGGGGCACTGGGTTGCTCAGTCACCTAAGTGTCCAACTCTTGATTTTGGCTCAGGTCATGATCTCAGGGTTCATGAGTTCGAGCCCCATGTTAGGCTCCATGCTGAGAGTGCAGAGGCTTCTTGGGATCCTCTCTTTTTCCCTCTCTTTCTCTGGCCTCTCTCTCTCTCCCTCTCAAAATAAATAAATCAGTAACAATTTAAAAAAATAAACTAGAATATAAAATGGCCAACTCAACAGGCATTAAAATGCCTTATTATACATTAAACTCAACATATCTAATATTAAATATTTTTTCGATATTCCTTCTATGGTATTCATCACCTACTCTGATGTACAAAACAGGAAGCTAGGAACTATCCTAGTCTCCTTATCTCTTCTCCCCTTCATCCATTTCTGCCTGCTAAATATCACCTACTCTTCATCCCTCCTGCAACTACTCATAACCCAGATCCTACCTCGAGTCATGGCCTGCAATTTTGTTCTGAATTAGATGACCCAGCTCCAAGTCACTGTAGTGATCTGTACTTTTCTCTGTGCTGGTTCCATCATACTGTGGGGTAAGTGCAGGCCTCCACACAACCATCTTTATGCTCTCAGCAAGGAGAAGGCTTGGCATCAAGTAAGTGTGCAATAAATATATGATAAAGTAAGGGAAAGAAGGAAGGAATAAGGAAAGGAAGAGAGGATTGGAAGGAGAGAGGGAGGAAGAAAAGAGAAATAGAAGTCATTTGTTAATCTTACAACCCTTTCTTTTGAAGACTATTTATGAACTTCTATTTTGGGTATCAACCACTCAGGCCCCTACATTCTCTCTTCTGTCAGGCTCAGCTTGCTCTGAGGGTTAGGGTGGTGTGAAATCACATAAATAGTCATTTATAAATTAGGGAGAGAAGGTAATAGTTGTCCCGTATGTAATGATTCTCCCTTTATCCTAAGTATTTCCTACTCTAACTTCTCCTTTAAGGCAGAAAACTTTCGAAGACACTAGGGCAGGCACATAACGTGAGTGCTTAACAGGCAGAAGTGTCCCCTGGACTCAAATTCTGTCTCTGCAATCCAACTGCTCCTCACCTCCCAGGACATCTTCTTGCCTTTGTTGCTAAGATAATATTCTACATTGAATCACTTAAATTTTCTCCGTAACCGGCCCAGTAGATTTCTAACTGCTTTCAAACTATTTATTAAAGGGGCTTGACCTTTTTCTTTTGAGCATTTTAATAACATTTAAACAAATCAGAACTTTTCTTTAAAAAAAAAAAAAGGATATAATGTTCATCCAGTGAGGTACATGAAATACCAGTTCCCACTTATCAGAAATTCGGAAGGTCGGTTTAGGTGCAATTGGTATATATTGTGATGCTTTTAACAGATAACTTGTAGAATGGTGATATTCTTTCAAAACTGAAACTTATGACATAAAGAGAGACTTTGTCATGTATAACAGTCACCTGTCTAAGGAAGAAAAGCACTTTGCTTCCAGATATGCCAGCCTAAGTAATATTACCATTTCAATGCACACATTTTTCTGCTTTGGACATTATCTAAGTATTTCCTCTGAGTTCCCATGGATTCCCTGTTGCCCCTGTGATTACAGAATGGTGATGGTGATCTGGTTTGGATCTGTCCTTATTCTTACACACACACACACACACACACACACACACACACACACACACACAGACGATGCTTGTATTGCTCAAAGAAATTGAGATATTTTCTTGCTAGAGGTTTGCTATCAACAGGATCTTGGGCACAGACAACTTTTCAATGGTTTAGGCTATTCTTGCAAATATAAAATTGCCTAAACATATGCTGCATGGGATATCAAACCCCAGGGGTGACCAGTTACTACATAACAGCCTCTTCTTCATCCTCACCTTATTCAACTTTTACAAGCATGTGACACAGCTGACAATTACCTCTTTCTTGAAGACCCCTTGACTCTTGGCTTAGGCAACACCATTCAGAGAGTCCTAATCTTACACAGGGCAGAAGCCAAGAGAATATGGATGGCACTGGGTTTGGAGGGTCTTAAACTTGCAGATTGCCCATGTGGCAACAAGAAACATTTATCTTTTTGTCCAGATTATATCCCTGAGCCTGTGCCAGAAAGCAGATTATTCTGGAGTCACATCTTTCCCCTAGAAGAGGGAGTCAGAGGGAGAGAGAAGGGTTAATAGTTCCATCCTCAGCAAAGAAAGCAAGGAAATTCGAGTTACTGTCTCAGCAAGGGAGTCAGGAATGCAGACAAGGAATCAAAACCACATGAATTTTTTAAGATTCTCTAAATCTTATGAGTTTGTGGATTTTATTATTCCCACTATATTAGGCAGCAGTGATTAGAAGTAAAATTTATTTCAGAAATAAACATACAAGTAAATAAGAAGACCTGGTTGCTTGTCTTCAGGGATCCAGAGGAATTAGAAGGAGCAAGGGACACCAGCTCCCAAGGGGACAGAACCACAAAGGGAGTTGTTGTTGGTAACACCAGCATACAGGAGGAGCAGAGGCAGGTCGAGTGCCTAAGACCTGTTGCCAGGAGCAGAAAAGAGAATGACAGACCTGTCTGGTCTGACAAGGTGCATGGGGCTTTTCAGCCTCCTTTGCTTGTCCTTTTCCTTTACTTTCCCCTGAAATGTGGAGATTCTTACGCCTATATTCCCAGCCATGCCCTCTTTCCTGATTCCAGACCCACATCCCCAATGATACTGTACACACAGCCACCTGGAACTCACCATATGTGAAATGAACTCACCATCTTACCATCTCCACCCTGTATCAGTCCCTTCTCCAGTATTCCTGGTCCCAGCAAAAGACACTGCCAAGCTCCCCAGCACCAAGGCCAGACACACAGCACCATCTCAAGCTGTTCTTCTCCCTTCTATGAGCTTTAGCCATCAAAGCCTGTCAGTTAGACATTCTGTGCCCCATGCTTTTGCTTCTCACAGTCCCCCTCCTATCTCAAGCCCTACATTCTCTGGTAATACTATTACAATCACCCCCTCGCTGCAACAGTTTGTCTCCAACCTATGGCAGGTATGATTTTTACAGTGAATCCTCATGACCAGAGTAAATTTATTTCCATAATGAATAGTATATAGTGCTTGCACCTTTATTTACGTTGATGGCAGGAAGGGCTGAACTTGTCAATTGAAATTAATGTCATCATCTCTGGCTTAAAGGTCTTCTTAACCCCCCATTTCTAACCCCTAGGATCACTTCCCAAAATAAAGTCCTTGTCTCAGGCTCTGCATTCCGGGGGAACTCAGACTAAGACCTCTTCCTGTCCTATGGTCTGAAAAACGACATCTCCCCCTCCCTCATGCCTAGTGTCCTACATGTGACCCAAGTTCTACCAAGCATCACATATACTTTAAAGACCTAACTGAGCCATGTACATAGTGGTAACAATAGGAGACAGGCCAGTGTGGCTGCCCAGCTCTGTTTTGTGGCAGCTGTGGCTCATGTTCCAATCTCCAATCCCTGGCTTATAGGTGCCAACCAGTAGGCAAGGGCTCCGGGGGCGGGTTTCCACAAGATCCACCACCCAAAATGGTTGCAGTTTCTCCAGGCTATGCTGCTCTGGCTGATCCCTTGTAACCTTGGTTCTCTGGTTTTCCTGGAAATTGCAGAAGCTACTAACACCTGTAACAAGTTTCTTTCTATTAAAATTAGCCTCTAATTCAGGTTCTGTTCTAAAATTAGCCTCTATTTCAGGTTCTGTTTCCTGAAATCAAGAATCATGATTCCATATAGTTATTTACAGCCTTATTCCATAATAGAGATTTGTTTTTGTTTATTATTTATGGTTTATTTTAGAGAGAGAGAAAGAGAGAGCACAAGCTGGGGAGAGACGGCCTCCAAGCCCAGCAGAGAGCCTGACACAGGGCTTGATCTCATGACCATGAGATCATGACCTGAGCCAAAATCAAGAGTCAGACACTGAACCAACTGAGTCACTCAGGTGCCCCTGTTTTTGTTTTTTATAGAAAGGAGAAGACATCACTTTATATTTACTGTTGAGCAGAAATATCATATATTGAAAGAAATTTTTACACTAGGAGGTTTTGCTTATAGTTTTTATATTTCTATCTATGAGAATTCACTTAGATAGCATTAATCAATGTCTTGGTATTAAAAATGAAAGCAAGAGTTTCACAAACCTTGGGTTATAAGGTCCTACTAACATGTAGTGTATTTTAATAATAAGAGCTATGTTTTCAGTGCCTATTATGTGTCAGTTACTAACATTTCTCAGTATCTAACATCTGATTAATACTCATAACCACAGAAACTGAAGTTCAAATCACATAAATTGTAAATGATAGATTCAGTGTGTTAACCCAAGTCTTTCTGACCATAAGCCCATGCTCTCTCCCCTATGCCATGTTCGTCCCTCACCAAAGCCCTCACTAATATCTGAGGCACACACTTCTGGTCAGGTTTCTGGCCTCCAGTTCACGCTACACTACCAGCCAAGCTCCCAGAGGAAGTGCTCGCTTCAGGGAGGATACTTGCGAAGTTCAGGCACCCTCCTCAGAGATAGACTTTTGGTCTGCCTAGTTGTAGTAAATCAGCAAAATATTTCCCTTAATTCATACTGGCTGTATTAGTAATAATTAGGTTCTGTTGTGAGTAATGGAATAATCCAAAACAACTATAGCTTAAACAAATTAGTTTATATCTGACTTTCAGAAAGTAGAGAGGTTGGTTAGTCCAGAGGTGGAATAGGCTCCACGCTCTTGGGGACCCAGGCTTCTACTATCTTGGTGTTCTGCTGTGGGTGGTTTCTTCCATTCCCATGGTTACTTCATGGTCCATAATGGCTCCTGGAGTTAAGCCATCACATCTACACTCTTGCCAATGAGAAGAAGAAATGCATATAGTCTCTTTCCTTTAAGGACTGCAAGTTTCATTCACCACTTCCACTAGTGTCCATTAGCCAGAACTTAGCTAATATGAGTTCTGTAGCTGGAAGGAAAGCTGAGAAGAAACATGGGCTTTATTCTGGCCATCCACGTGCCAAGCCGAAAATCTGGGTTCCTGCTATTGTGGAAGAAGGGAAGGACAGGTATCAAGGGACAGCTGCCAACTCTGAGACCAGTCTCTGATATAAATGGTCCATTTGAGTCCCTTAAATAATTTTTGCATTTGTTTTGTGGAATAAACAAGAAATGCCAATTTGTCTTATGGGGGGAAAAGGTCAAAGTTTGGAGAAATGATGATGATGAAAATTCTCTTTTAATATTAGGTCAGAAAACAGAAATTCAGCAGCTTCCTACCACCAACTCAACATTCCCAACTAACTACCTACTCATATTTTCAGCTTTTCAGCAACTCTTCTCTTTTGAGATGACTCCAACCTCTCTGCAGGACTTGTACTGAAGATTCCTGCTGAATCTTGGACTCAGCAGGAATCTTCAATGCATGGAGGCAAGCAAGGTGGTCAACTCCGTGACAGAAGCCAAATGCAGGGCAGAGGTGACAAACATCTCATAGTGTCTTAAAGCCATCATTTTATCTCCATGAAAGGATTTCACCTGGTCTTTCTCTTTCCTTTCTCTCCATTCTTTATATGACAGAGTTGTAATCATTCCACATGAGCCAACTCATTCATCATTCAGTCAATAAACATGAGGCATTTTCTAGGGACTTCCCTAGGGAAGTTCACCACCTACTGGATGGAACTAACCCTTGAACAAATAATTGTGCTTGTCCCTATGCATTGAAGATTCCTGCCAAGTGTTAGATTCAGTGGGAATCTTCCATGCAAGTCTTACAGAGAGGCTGGAGTCACCTTTAAAAAGAGGATTTCCTGAACAAAGTGTGACATAATGTGGTAAGTGCTATAGAGGAACAAAAATGCCCTGTGGGAACCTAGAGAACCTCTAGAAGATGTTGTGCAACAGGTGGCATTTGAAGTGGTTCTTGATTCATCTTTGAAGCCTCCCTACCCTTGTTCCTAGCACAGTGCCAAAAGCACGGTAATATCTCCTGGATACAAAATGTAATTATCCCTGGACACTTGGGAGAAACATGATGAGAACTGAAAGTATTCTATTGTCCTGCAGAAAAGCAAATGGAGTGACCCTTTCCATGGACGTTCCAGACTGGTGAAAAATAAGTTATCTCCTCCCTGCAAACACATACCCCCAAATATTTCTTTATCCATTCTACTGAAAGATTTCGTAAAAGCACCTACAATTGTGTTTGATCATGCTTATAGTAAGAATATCCAACTAAAAGAAGTAGGACTTCTCTCCTACTGTAACTCTAACCATTCCTGATTTTAAAACCTACTACAACACAGGGGCCCCTGGCTGGCTCAGTCAATTAAGCGTCTGACTTCAGCTCAGGTCATAATCTCATGGCTCTTGAGCCCAAGCGCCACATCGGGCTCTGTGCTGACAGCTCAGACCCTGGAGCCTGCTTTAGATTCTGTGTCTCCTCTCGCTGCCCCTCCCCGGCTTGTGCACGTGCATGCACTGTCTCTCTCTCTCAAAAATAAATAAACATTAAAAAAAATGTTTTTTTAACTACTAAAATACAACAACAACAAGTATCATAAAGATTTGTTTGTGGGGGCGCCTGGGTGGCTCAGTCGGTTAAGCGGCTGACTTCGGCTCAGGTCATGATCTCGCAGTCAGTGAGTTTGAGCCCCGTGTCAGGCTCTGTGCTGACAGCTCAGAGCCTGGAGTCTGTTTCAGATTCTGTGTCTCCCTCTCTCTGCCCCTCCCCCGTTCATGCTCTGTCTCTCTCTGTCTCAAAAATAAATAAACGTTAAAAAATTTTTTTTTTTTTTTAAAGTTTTGTTTGTGGGTGGCCATAGGTACTTAACCTATGTTACTGCCTTTCCATTCTTTAGTTAAGATCACAATCTGGTCAAAAAAATAATTTGGTGAGAATTGAATACAATTTTCTAGAAAGGATTTATGCCCATTTTTCAGAATCTTTTGGGGGAAGGGCAGGGTGTTTCTACTTTCATTTTAATTCATTTTACCTAACTGTGTTTACTCTAGTTTTCTTATAATAGTGATAAATTAGAAAAAGTAGATATCTAACAGGTGAAAGTTGATTAAAGAAATTACAGTAAGTTAAAAAATAGTATGAATACATATACACAAAAGTTACAACTATCTAAAGTGATTGTTATAAGTTTAATTTTGTAATATTTAGCAAAAATTTTTATTTTATAAAAATAAAACAGGTATAATTATCTAAAAATAAATTTTAGGGGTGCCTGGGTGGTTCAGTCCATTGAGTGTCCAACTCTTGATTTTGGCTCAGGTCATGACGCTCGGGAGATTAAGCCCTGCGTCAGGCTTCACTCTGAGTGTGGAGCCTGCCTGAGTCTGTCTCTCTCTCCCTCTGCCCCTCTCCCCTACTCATGTGCTCTCTCTTTCTAAAATTAAAATAGGGGCGCCTGGGTGGCGCAGTCGGTTAAGCGTCCGACTTCAGCCAGGTCACGATCTCGCGGTCCGTGAGTTCGAGCCCCGCGTCGGGCTCTGGACTGATGGCTCAGAGCCTGGAGCCTGTTTCCGATTCTGTGTCTCCCTCTCTCTCTGCCCCTCCCCCGTTCATGCTCTGTCTCTCTCTGTCCCAAAAATAAATAAACGTTGAAAAAAAAAAAATTTTAAAAAAAAAATAAAAAAAAAAAAAATAAAAAAAATAAAAAAAATAAAAAAAAAAAAAAAAATAAAAATAAAATTAAAATAAAGTAAAATAAAAAATTAGAGATTTTTTTTAAAACCCTTTCTTTTGTTTTACTATTTTAGAGGGTGTTTTCCCATTTAATACAAAAATAATTCATACTCATTTGTATAATTTATAAGGAGATAAAAAAACATAAAGATAACCTATGATTACATATATCAGACATAGCCACTGTTAACAAATTGACATATATTTTTTCACGTATATATGTCCAAAAATGAAATGATTTCAAATATACTGTTTTATAAACCTCCAAAAATTACTTAGCTACTCCTCCCCTCCCAAAAAAGACACTAGCCTGGTAACATAATTAATGCAATAGAGTATCCTCAGAAAGAACTTTAAGAAAGCTAGACAGACATAGTGAACTCTTGGACTCTTGTGACAGATCAAGGATTCTTCCTGCAATCTGAGTTCTGAGAATAGTTCTGCATCGAACATGCTAGAAACAAAGGCTCTATCCTTCTGAGCCTCCCATTTCTTTGCCCACAACATGAGAATAATGATGCTTGTGTCTCACAAATGCTATAACAAATGAGGTCAACTTTTTAATGAGCTTTGAGTTTTGGAAAAATGGCATCATAGTATTTTATTATGTTATTGTCTGCTCATTACTGGTATTATTGTATTACCTGGCTTTGAATTTTAAGCTCTCCTTTTTAGAATATCTTTGCTGATTAGCCCCATGATGCTCTAATCACTCATGGACTCCATTGTTGTTTAAAAGTTTATCAATTCTAACTTACTTGCATAAACATTCTAAACTCTTTTCCATGGACTTTTTTTTTTTTAACTCCCCATATGGACAGCATGGTAAATGAGGGCAGGGCCTGGGTTTTACATTGTTCTGGTATTTCCCGCACCATCTCTCTGCTACCCTCCAGGCCCACACCACAGTGACAATTGCAATGCCCAAGTCCATAGTGGCTTCTCCCTGTGAGGGAAACACTGTGGTCCCACAGAAGCTTCACTCTGTGGAAGAACAGGAGGTGCAAGTTGTCAGGACTCTTGTGGGAAGTTGTCCTTGTGGGAATTGCCAATGCTGGGAAGTGAAATATGCCGCCACGGGGCGCCTGGGTGGCTCAGTCAGTTGAGCTTCCAACTTCAGCTCGGGTCATGATCTCACGGTTCATGGGTTCAAGCCCTGCATCAGGCTATGTGTTGACAGCTCAGAGCCTGGAGCCTGCTTCTGATTCCGTGACTCCCCCTCTCTCTGCCCCTCCCCTGCTCATGCTCTGTCTCTCTCTGTCTCTCAAAAATAAATAAATGTGAAAAAAAATTAAAAGAAATATGCTGCCAGGAAAGATTACTGTAGCCAGTAACCTCTTGCTGAAGGCCACTTGAGGTCATTTCATCAGGAACCCCCCCGCCCCGTCCCCACCACATAGATCTGAGAAAGGCTCAAGATTACCAGCACACCACCCTACCCTTAGTCTTTATAGTTGAGTCCTCAGATTCCACAAGTATGGGAACCTGTATTAAAAACATGGCTATTCTCTTATTCATTTAAGCCTCATTCTCTATACCAAATACCAAGAAATCTACTTTGAACACAACCAAGATAATCTAAAATATGGGTGCTAGTCTTCTAAGCACACACAGGATTTTTCTAAACTTACATTTTTCTTTTTCCTCCTCAAACTCTGTTTCTTTTCCTTCTAATTTGCTTTTACTTCTTAAAAATCTTCCTTTTCTTATTTTCCATGAATTCCTTTTTTCACGAAATGAACAGAAGTCACCTTTTATAGGGTACCTGGGTAGCTCAGTTGGTTAAGTGTCTGATTCTTGATTTTAGCTCAGGTCATGATCTCACAGTTCATGGGATGGAGCCCCACATTGGGCTCTGCACTGAAAGCACAGATCCTGCTTGGGATTCTCTCTCTCCCTCTCTCTCTGCCCCACCCCTACCTGTGGGCTTGCTCTCGCTCTCTCTCTCTCTCTCTCTCTCTCTCTCAAATAAACAAAAACAAAACAAAAAGAAGTCACCTTTTACTAAGAAAAAAAATATATGAACCATGCCCAGCCTCACATGGGAATTCACAGGCAGGCACTGAGGTGATGGGGGCCCTTCACAGATATTTCATGATTTCTATCCCACAGGACTGACAGGCCTGACCCTCTGGCCCCTGTCGCCTCACTCATAACCATTCAGAACCAACCGGGGATCCAAGTTTTGAAAATAACAGGCGAGAAAACAGGTGTCTTCCTGAGAGCCCAGTGCTTCCCAGATGGGAGAAGTGATTAAGGAGAACAGGAAGTGTGTCGGGTCCTCGGCAAAGCCAGGGACAGATTGAGAATTGTGCTGTTCTGATGATAGTGCCAAGGTCATTATTAAATGGTTTGGAAACTATTGTTCATAAAAGGTACTTGTACAAATGTGAAACTCTCTTAATAGCTCTGTTTAAATTTATCTTAAAACAAAGGCTTGTCACTGAAGAATTAGATTGCTTCCCTACCACCATTTTAACCACACACAAACACCACGTAAATCTCTCAGCTCTTATTCTGGGTGCTCCTCGAGTGGCAGCCACCTCCTCCCTGCCCTTACCTTGCTGTACCCTGTGCCCCTTGAGACCCCATTTCAAAATACACAAAAGCTAAAAAGCATCCCCACCCTGGAAACTAGCCCCTAATTCTCCACTATGGAACTTTAGAAACAATGATAAAAACAAAATTACTGAATATATTTTCCTGTAGGGTTCTGTGCGTGTCTAACCCATTTTAAAACATTTTCTGATCACCTTTGCACCTTTTCCTCTTCCAGGATGGATCCTTCAGCACACTGACCTCTCTCACTGGCAGAAAAGCAGCCTGGATTCTCTGGGGCATGGTAGTGGCCGGGAAGGAAACTCTGCAAGTTCTTGCCTGTGTAAATCCTGGCCTGGTCTGGATTACTCACACTCCCACTCAAATAAGTGGAATGTTAAAGACCCTGGTCCCAAGCTTGGGTCTCACGGTGCCTCCCACCCCCAACACTTGGGTCCCGTGGAAGGCCTCCAGGTGCAGGAAGCAGAGAGAGGCTAGGGTTTGTGCTTTAAAAAGATCAAAGAGACAATGAGGGCCCAAAGATGGCAAAGTGGTTCTAATGCCAAAATTTATGACTGTGTGTGTCACCTGATATTTATAGTTTCCACAGACTGGGAAGATTTAAGTAGGCTCCCACTTACAGACTGGAGTTGTGCTGGCTCTGAGGCTCCCAGACGCAGCTACCCAACAGGATCACTAGGATGATCTCTTTGAAACATGAATTCCTAGGTCCTCTGAATGACTGAATCAGAGCTTCCAAGAGTGGGGCCTGGAAACTGAATTTTTCAAAGCTCCCTGGAGGGGCCTGATTGCAGAGCCAGTTTTAAGAATGGCTGCACAAGATGGTCTTTTGTGCACCCTTCCCCAAGTCTACAGACCTGTATGAGTTACTGAGTTTCCCCTGGAATGCATGGCTTGCCCACATGCTCTCTCTCTTGCTCACACTCTCTGTCTCTCTCTCTGTCTCTCTGTCTCTGTCTCTCTCTGTCTCTGTCTCTGTCTCTCTCTCTCTCTCTCTCTCTCTCTCTCACACACACACACACACACACACACACACACATGCACTTCCTTAGGAATAAACAAGAGAAAAAATAATGATAAAAAAAAAAACAGAAACACAAATTCATTCCTAATACGAGTAAAAACATTGCAACCCTGTCCTCCACTTCTGCTCACGATGACTCTTCCCTACCTCACAGGGAACACTGAGGAGAGAGAGAGAAAGGCAGTTAGTTGCAAGGCAGATGCTTGAAGCTTAAAGCAGGTCCCAGTCTGCACAACTATGAACCTCAGATGTGCACCCCTTTCATGTGAACCATTGTCTGCATGGTATCCCGTGTAATTCTTGAGCTACTTAACTCTTATGAAGGCCACAATAAACAGCACTGCCCTCTCAACCTCCTGCAATCCAGGAATCAGAGGATCTGCACACTCATTCCTATACACACATGCTGGGATCAGTACAAGGAGCTGACCTCAGGAGAACAAACTCTTCCAATGGGACAGCCTCTGACTTTAACCCAGACCCATGTAGTTCTCCTGACACAGCACCCTGCCCACAACCCCAATTCAGCACCATTTGGGATACAAAGGGCAGCCTCAATTTATGCGTTGGACAGATCCATATGGTTGATGACCAAAGAAGAACAGAAATGATATCATTTTAAAACTGAACTGGATCCCTTCTTCTAGCTAAAGTTCATTTCTCAGCCCCTTCTCTGAAAAGACCACAAAAAACAAATGCTCAAAATATGAAAGGTACTAGAAGATACAGACCATTCCCCTTACCTCCAGGAGCATACCCTGACCCAACACACACATACCTAAGGTAAATGTACAAAAGATGTAGGACCAAAATTACTTTCATGCTCCATCCCTTAAAGAAGAAACAGAAGGTGTGACAATGGAAACATTTACATTATCCAACTTGAACAATACAAATTGATATCCATCTACAAGGCCGATTTTAACATTTAACCAAAGAAAAACAGTAATAACAGTAATTGTCTGACCTTGGATGGTTCTATTGTTTTGTTCTGTGATAGCAACTAGAAAAACAAATTATTTTATAGGCACCTGGCTCATTATGCATTACAAATTAAATCTTCATTTATCTATATGCTCCAAACAGTACCTATCCATCGCCATCACTTAAAAACACATTGCCCTTCTTTCTAGCCTTGTTAATTTCCAGATGCTAATTAAATTTAAACTCATAAAAGTATCTGTTTAGCATGCATGACAAGATCATCCTTCAATATCCATTACCCACTGTACATTCCGGCATGTTTACCTACTGTTTTCTGTTTGCTTTCTCATCTATATGCCTCCGTTTCAAGGGACAGACCAGGGATTTAACCTGGAATTCAATCTCTCTCCCATTTCGATTCTACCCAAGTTGTCCCCTCTGCTTGATGCCTTTGTAAGCAACTTTCTTTCAAATTATTGCCGAGAAGAATGACTTCCAGATAATAGCACTTAAATATGGAACAGCAGGATGATAAAGGAATTCTGAAGGAAAGCTATATTTCAGCCCCTTTTCACCAGGCCATTACACAAAAAGAGAAGACTTTCGATCTCTAGAGATCCACAGTCACTTATTTATTGCTATAAGAAGGCTGACAGACAGTCTGAAAGCCACGCAGATAATGAATGGCGTTGCTCACCACCAGCACCTAACATAAAACATGCTACTATCCCACAGGGGTGTCCCAAAGGCCTGGGAGAGAATTCAAAGTAGCACCCAGCAGGATATGATAGTCACATTCTCTTTTCTCACTAATGCAAGTCCTCACAGCAGCCAAATAGCAGAAAAGAGAGGAGTCCTAATTCAAGATGTCTGTGTTTGGCTGGGCCCTTTGCCTCTGCACAGAGCATCTCTGCTCTGGCCTACTTTCTCAGCTGGAGAGATATCCCTCCCTCAAGAATTTACACTGGGCCTTCAGGTGTGTCTGTCCCACGTGAGGACAGCCATGCTTCCATGACCATTTCAAGAGAGAAGGGAGTGTGATGGCACAGGCCCAAGCTATTACTCTCTGTACCAGTGTATAAGCGAAGGATCCACAAAGATAAGAACAGGCTGTAGCATCACCTCACCTCCTTTTAGCCCAAGAAAAGGAAAAATTAATACTTTAAGTCACAGTTCTACATGACAAATGCATCCTCACTCCCTCTAATCTTTAATACAAAGCTTGACAAACTTTCCTATAAAAAGCCACTTAGTGAATATTTTAGGCTTTGTGAGCCACATGAAATCTGTTTCCCCCTCTCCCTCCTTATCCTCCTCTTCCTCCACTGTTCTCCTCCTCCTCCTGGTGGTTCAATCGGTTAAGCATCTGACCTCAGCTCAGGTCCTGATTCTCACAGTTCATGAGTTCAAGCCCTGCATTGGGCTTTCTGCTGTCAGCACAGAGCCCACTTCAGATCCTCTGTCTTCTCTCTCTACCCCTCCCCCCCTTTCAAAAATAAACAAACATTAAGAAAGAAAGAAAGAAAGAAAGAAAGAAAGAAAGAAAGAAAAAGAAAGGAAGAAGGAAAGAAGGAAGGAAGGAAGGAAGGAAGGAAGGAAGGAAAGGAGGAAGGAAGGAAGGAAGGAAGGAAGGAAGGAAGGAAGGAAGGAAGGAGGAAGGAAGGAAGGAAAGAATGAAGGTGTGGCAAAGCAACAATTGGAAGTATCAACCACCATGTTTCTTTCTTCTCCCCATCTTGCCCACCCCTGCCACTTCATCCTTCCACTTGTTGAATCGACTGTTTATATGCAACTGTCTTTTATTAGTTGGCCTGCTGAGGTCAGTAGTTGGCATGTTGAGGTCAGAGGACCAACACACTCAACTGTCAGCTCCTAAGTTCAAAAAGCCAACACTAATGATGACTGGAAGCCAAAGAGTTCTAGCTGAGGTAAGTTTTTCCACTTTCTGTACCAGCCCCTCATTCTAAACTGGAAATAAAACAAAACAAACAATAACCACCTTAGTGTTATGATAAGGGGAAAAAGTTTGGAAAGGGAGGTAAAAGGGCTTAGAAAATTAAACATGAGCATTAGAAGGAATGATGGGATCGAACCTAAAGTTTGAAGATTCCAGGATAAGTGACTTGTGCTTTGATTCCTGTCCAGAATTGTGAAAGGCAACTGTTTCATAGATGTGCCCTGTCCATAAGTGCATGGGGTAGGGGCAATAGAAGTAGATCTAGACACAACAGGGATATTGGAATAAGCCAACAAGGACTTGCAAACAACTACTACAAATATATTCAAGGATTTGAAGGTAAACATAGACATACAAGTCAACCAATGGGTGATCTCAGCAGATAAAGAGAAACTATTAAATAAAATGAGAAGTTCAAAACTGGAAAATCAAATATTTGAAATGAAAAATTTACTGCATGAGTTTTTCAGCATACTGGTCACTATGTAAGAAAATATCAATGAACTTGAAAATTGGCAATAGAAACTAGAAATTGAAGCACAAAGAAAAAGAAAGTTAAAAAACTCAACAGAGCCTCCATGGCCCATGGGACACTATCAAGTAATCCAACATACTTTTTATTCAAGTCATAAAAAGAAAGAAAGGAGAATGAGATAACATAATGAAATATACACAAGTAATAGAAGGAAGATATAATAACATAAAATTTTCCAAATTTTATTTTAACAAACAGTATCTCAACCTACAGATCCAATAAGCTCTACAAACTCCAAGCAGAATAAACACAAAGAAAACTACACATATTCACATCATAGCAAACTACTGAAAACCAAAGAGAAAGAGAAAAATTTTTAAGCAACCAGGGGGAAAAAAGATATATTATCTGTAAGAGAACAGCAATAAAGATTACTACTGACATCATCAAAAACAATGCAATCCAGAAGACAATGGAATGATATCTTGAAAGTGTTCAAAGGAAAAAAAAAAAAAAAAAAAAAAAAAAAAAAACCTGTCAACCTGGAATTCTTTATCCAGCAAAATATTCTTCCAAAATGAAGGAAAAATCCAGACATTGTCAAATTTGAGACAATTGGTCCTTAGCAGACCTGGAATGCCTTTATAAATGTCAAAAGGGCATTTTTCAGGATGTGACAACATAAAAATTCAATTATATGTAAACAAATGAAAAGTTCTAGAAATAAAAAATAGATGGGCAAGTATATAAGGAGCATTTTTTTGTTTCTTCATTTCCTTAAAAGATAATTAGTCCATCAATAGATGAATTGATAAGTAAAATGTGTTATATACATACAACTGAATATTATTTACCTTAAAAGGAAATGATGTTCTCAAACATGCTACATCATGGATGAACCTTAAAAACATTATGCTAAGTAAGATAAGCCAGACACAAAACAACAAAGATTATATGATTCCAATTATAATATACGTAGAACAGGCAAATTCATAGAGACAGAAATTAGATTAAAGATACCAAGGGCTGTAGGAAGGAGGGTATAGGGAGTAATTGCTTAATAGTTACAGAGTTTCTACTTGTGGTGATGAAAAAGTTTTAGAAATAGAAAGTGGTGATAGTTGTGCAACGTTGTGAATATAATTAGCGCCAATGAAATGCACACTTAGAAAAAGTTAAAATGGCAAATTTTGTTATACATATTTTACCACAATTGTTTAATTAATAATGTAATATATTCCAAACTATTAAATTGTATACTTTATATGGTTGAACTTTATGATATAAATTTACATCCCAAGAAACCTGTTTTTAAGAAAAGGCAATTGAGGAGCATCTGGGTGGCTCAGTCAATTAAGCATCAGATTTGGGTTCAGGTCCTGATGTTGCAGTTTGTGGATTTGAGCCCCACAACAGGCTCTGTGCCGACAGCTCAGAGCCTGTAGCCTGCTTTGGATTCTGTGTCTCCCTCTCTCTCCACCCCTCCCCTGCTCATGCTCTGTCTCTCTCTCTGAAAAATAAATAAAAATTTTTTAAAAATTTTCTTCTAAGGCAATTGAGGGGCACCTGGGTGGTTCAGTCGGTTAAGCCTCCACCTTCAGCTCAGGTCATGATCTCATGGTTCATGAGTTCAAGCTCTGCATCAGGCCCACTACTCTCAGCGCAGAGCCTGCTTCGGATCTTCTGTCCCCCTTTCTCTCTGCCCCTCTCCTGCTTGCACTTTATCTCATCCTCTCTCAAAATGAAAGAAAGAGAAAGAAAGAAAGAAAGAAAGAAAGAAAGAAAGAAAGAAAGAAAGAAAGAATTAAGTAAATATTTTAAAAGACAATTGATTGTATAATACCAAATAACGTACTGTAGTGTTTATGAGAGATATAGAAGTAAAATGTCATTAAAAATATAACACAAACATAAACCATCATGCTGTATGACTTAATCTTATACAGTGATGTATGCTAATTATATTTTCAATAAAACTGGGGGAAAAGTATGTTGTAAAGCAAAAAAAAAAAAAAAAAAGACACAGAGGATGGGAGTGAGGGAGGTGGAAGCTTACAACTGTTAAGACTCTGACATTGACCTGAGGTGGAATAATATTCATTGGAGGCAGACTGTGACAAGTTAAGGAGGTTTTCTGTAATACCTGGAGCTATCACTAGTGTACCTACATACACACATTAACAACAAAAGTAAACAAAAGTAACGGAAATATCTGTTTCCAAAGCAATCCAGTTCATGGGAGTTAAACTTTGCTCTGGAAGGTGCTTTTCTCCTGAATCACCTCCTTTAATTGTTCAGTAAACACTGCAGTCATATCTGTTAAGGCAGAGCTTCCCAGCCAGAGCTCATTGGTATGCCACAAATGGGTTATAGACGTTCTGAAAGATATTGATCCCCGCAGCCTTGGAGATAACAAGAGGGCATGTGGGGTGACCAGAGCTCACAACTAGGTCACCCGTGGCCTCAAACAGTCTCATCTGGCAATCCTCAAAAAGCAGCCCCCAAACTGAGTAGAATCCAATGGGCTGCCACATTGTCCTTGTAGGAAGCAATCTCAGTGAGCACCATCGAGACCTCACCACCTGGCAGGATGCACTAGTACAGCCAAAGGAGGTACCCTATTCCTGGCCATCTACAGAGCACATACTCTCTGTAAAGCAGACCTCTGTCACCAGGAACAAGGGGCTCTGTAGCTACTGGAAAAAGAATTTCATGTTCCAGGTGTCCAAGGAATACACACAAGCATGCAGCCCAGGATGCTGTTGAGCAGTGAGGATCAACTGTTGGGGCTGGGGTTCCTCAGAGACACACTCCAGGCAGTGGTCCCAAATCTCTGTCTTTGTATGCATAAGCTATTTCTCCCTGCTGGTAGCTTATGTGCCATTTAAGTAGTGTCCAAGTTACCTGCAAGTGATTGTTCAAACCATGTATGCATTTGATATGCAAAAGTTCTATTGGATCAGAAATCCATTATTATTATAAGAAATTTTAATAATGCACTTGTCAATAAAAAATAAAGGAAAAGGGGTACTTGGGTGGCTCAGTCAGTTGGGCGTCCGACTTCAGCTCAAGTCATGATCTCACAGCTTGGCTCATGAGTTCGAGCCCTGCATCAGGCTCAGTGCTGACAGCTCAGAGCCTGGAGCCTGCTTCGGATTCTGTGTCTTCCTCTCTCTCTGCCCCTCCCCTACTCTCTCTCTCTCTCTCTCTCTTTCTCTCTCTCTTTCTCTCTCCTCTGAAAATAAATAAACATTAAACACTTTAATAGAAAATTTAAAAAGGAAGGAAGGAAGGAAGGAAGGAAGGAGGGAAGGAAGGAAGGAAGGAAGGAGGGAAGGAAGGAAGGAAGGAAGGAAGGAAGGAAGGAAGGAAGGAACTGCCAAATTTGTAAGTATAATTTAAGCTGTGCTGAAATGGTTGTTTAAGAAAAGTTTTTAAATATTTTATCACTTAATTGCATAAACAAATTTTTTTGTTTAGTGACTATCGTAACTGTAGAGATCATGATTTTAAAGCCTTGATTAGGAGTTGCATGTAACCATTTCAAATAAAATATGAAATTAAAATGTGATGTTTATGCAAGCAAGATCAAGCTTCACATTTAAAATTTTGGAAAGATTTATGCAAATTTTATATTTAATATCTCCCCTAATATTTTTAATTTCTTTTTAATAATTATAAAAGCTATATATCATAATTAGAAAATATATAATAGATTTTTTTCACCAAGCCCTATGGAGATACTCACAAATCCCCCTAGTTTCTCTCAATATGCTGTACAAATGACATCTTCTCGGTTTGTCAAGATGTGATTAAAGTTGGGAGCCAGCATAGAATGAGGCTCTCAGGCCTGACACTACTACAGCCAGTCTGTTTTCAGTAGGGGTGCTCTAGAGAAGAGACAAAGAATAAAGCTCACACACAGGAAGGCAGGACAGGAGGTAGAGAAAACCAAGATCATGTGAAATTTTTTTAGTCACACTGCAGCTATCTTGGACATGACTAAAGGGGCATTTTGAGCTGGGTTTTCTGTCCCTGATGACCAAAAGGGTTCTAAATGATCCATCCCTGGGGGGAAGAGAATCTTACATCCCAGAGAGTAAATGCACTTGAAAGCTATACTCTTCAGAGGAGCAGGTACTCTTAGTAAGAGAAATGTATTGCTTAAACCAGGGGTCATCAAAATTTATATAAAAAGGGACAGATTGTAAATATCTTAGACTTTGTAAGCCACATGGTTCTTGTTGCAAATATTCAACTCTGCCCTTATAGCATGAAGGCAGCCGTACACAGTACATAAAAGAACAAGCATAACTTTGTTCCAGTAAAATTATGAACACCAAAATTTCAATTATCTTTAATTTCCACCTATCACTTAATACTATTCTTCTTTTGGCTGTTTTGAACAATTTAAAAATATAAAACCCAGGCCAGATTGGGTGCATCCAGGGTATGAAAAGAGCCTAAATATCCATCAACTGATGAATTGATAAAGAAGATGTGGTTTATATATACAATGGAATACTACTTGGCAATGAGAAAGAATGTAATCATGCCATTTGCAGCAACATAGATGGAACTGGAAGGTATTATGCCAAGTGAAATAAGTCAGTCAGAGAAAGACAGATATCATATGTTTTCACTCATATGTGGATCTTGAAAAACATAACAGAAGACCATGGGGGAAGGAAATGGGAAAAAAAAAATAGTTACAAACAGAGAGGGAGGGAGGCAAACCATAAGAGACTCTTAAATACAGAGAAGAAACTGAGGGTTGATGGGGGGGTGGGGGAGAGGGGAGAATGGGTGATGGGCATTGAAGAGGACACTTGTTGGGATGAGCACTGGGTGTTGTGTGTAAGTGATGAACCACGGGAATCTACCCCAAAAACCAAGAGCACACTTTACACACTGTATGTTGGCATATTTGACAATAAATTACATTTTAAAATAAATAAATTATAAATATAAAACCCATTCTTAGCTCATGAGCTGTGAGGATTTGCCTCACAAACTATAATTTACCAACTCATGGCTTAGAGGAGATGATGATCCTCTATTGCCCTCCTGGGGCAGGAGACGTAACAGGTCTTCCTGATTTCAACTGCAAGGAGAGCAAAGTGGAAGGGACCTTCTAGATTTTCTACAAGGCTAACTACGATTGGAAAGGAGAATAGCCCAATGAGAACAAAACAAACATTTTGCCCATCTTCTGAACTCCAGGTGTGTTTGTGATTGTAAGATTGTGCTCTTTCTGATACCAGATTCTTCCCACCATGCCTCTCCAGATTCTATAAGGTTTAGACTTGAGTATAGTTCTTTCTTAGTCTTGAATATTCTTGTACAGTGATATCCATCACAATCTCTCCATTGGTGTGAAAGAACTTCTGGGCTAACACTAGAAACTCTCTGAAATGGTGGAATAGTCTTCAAGCATAAGGGGGAAAATGTCTTGGGGTAGGTGGAAATGAGAGCAGTACATTTCTTCCGTCCTTAGAATTAGACTATGGGTCCTGAAGAATGAAACCTTACACAGGCCAACCTGAAGCAGTCCGGGGTCTTTGGGGGAATGCAGAACTTTGACTTGATCAAAATTAAAAAAGGAATTGGGGGGAGGAACAAGGGCAAGTATATTTCATAAACATAGGGTTCTTAGATTTGGAAACTAAAAAATACACCCAGTTAAATTATAATTTCAGATAAATAACAAATCACTTTTTAGTGTAAGTATGCCCTAAATACTGCATCCTGTATGCTACTTCGCAGTCTCCAGGCTGTGGTGAGGGAAAGAGTTCCCCAGCACTGTCTGCAAAGAGGGAATTGGGACTTCTGGCAGGGCCCAAATGGCTGCCGGGAGCTTCTGTGGATTCATTAATCATCCGTTTTTAGTTCTGATCTCTTACCCTACCAGGCAATTTTCTAACTTTCGTTTGGAATGAACATCTGTCATTTTTTAAAGGCAGCATGTTACTGTGAGGCTTTCATACCATATGTGCAAAAGCTTGTGGCCCCCAATACCTTACAATATCATGGAAGACAAGACTGCGGCCTTAAACTCCCCCTATTTCCTCTATTCTTTCTGTCTCTCCGTCCTCCTCCCCTTCCTTCCCCTCTTCCTTCCCACATGCAAGTGTATGCGTGTGTGTGTGTCTGTCTGTCTGTCTGTCTGTATTCTGGGTTCAGTCTTAACTAGTTCCTACTTAAATCCCTTCTCAGATAAAGATTTGAGGAACCTCAGAATGGACTACTTAATTCCCCCCTGGTTTCCAAAGAACATTGATATTTTTTCATTGACTTAAACAAGGATCTCCCTTCTGCCAGCTCTGAACTGGAGCTATTCCCAAACTATAAATGTTCAATTACTTCCCAGACAGCAAATGCACATTTTCCTTCCTCCATGCTATATATTTTCTGTGGTTTGCATTATCGTTAGCTAAATACACTTGGACACTCTATTTACCTTCAGAGACGTCTCTCAGACCTTTGTGTGACTTCTCACCCTCCAGGAGCAGCCCAGATATATCACTGCTTAGCCATTTAGCACACGAAGAGAAGATTCCAATTTTCCAAATAGGGCCATTTGTTTAATTTATTTGGCTGCTAGCAAACTGTGGAAATGGTACTGATGTAGACTGGGAAAGAACACCATCAAGCCTTCAGGTTTTGTCTCTGATGGGACAGTCCAAATGTTCTCACCAGTTGCTGTTTTAAAAAGGCATGAAAATGTTTTAAAAATGTTTTCTATTCCTTCAACTGGGTGGCAGGTTAACGAGTGAGTTCACTGGATTTTTATTCTGTATATCTTGCATATACATTATAAATATTCTTGGCATTTATTCATTTTTAATAAAAAATTATAATGAAAAATCCACCCCCTCCCATACACAAAAAGAAATAAAATGCCCTAACCTTTATACCGAATGGAAAAGCTATCACTTTGCAGAAAGCATGTCAGAGTGTGAGACTCTTCACAGGTGGTTAAATTTATCATATATCCAAGAGACAGATCATTGCACCAGGAAATTGGAAACCTGGGTTCTAATCCCAGCTCTGCCTATAGTAAATTCCTCAAAACCAGGAATTGTGTGCTGTCCTATTTTCTTCTAGTTAATTTTTAACAAATAAATTATATATGATCTATTTGCCTAAAATACATAATATTATAAATATAGATGAAGTCCCCTGGGACCTCTTCAGTCTTTTCCCCATCAAAAACCAAGAGATAACCACTATTATTATCTGATACGTAACTTTACCAGGCTATTTACCTACACTATAGAAATTGTGTAGTACTGACTCGTGTGTGTGTGTGGTTTCCCTTTTTCTTTCCCCCACGTAAATGATCATAGAGTACATATAACACTACAACTTGCTCTTTTCACTCTACAATATATTTTTGAAACCATTCCATGTTGGTGTGGCTAGCTCTAACATGTTCCTTTGAATTTCTATCTGGTATTTCACCATATGAACATACCATGTCCTAACTATCCACTCCAGGGATGCTTAGGTTGTTTCCAATTGTTTTTGCTGCAAACAGTTTTCATAGATACTGTCAACTTGCCCTCCAAAATCAGAGATCATCTTGCCATTCCCACCAAAAGTATAGGAAAGCACCCCTGTCCCACAACTCAACAATACACGGTATTAATAAACTTCATTGTTGCCTCACTAGCAAGTAAAAATAAAGTAGTATCTTGTGGTGATTTTAATTTGCATTTCCCCCCTAGATTCATGAGGGTGAACATCTTATCTAATGTTCTTTAGTCTTTTATGTTTTCCTTTTTTGTGAATCTCATGTCTGTATCATTTACTCATTTGTCTGTTGGTTATTTGTTCTTTTTCCATTGATTTGCAGGTTCTTTATAAATTTGGGATACTAATTCTTTGTTATACATGTTGCTTTTTTCCACTTTTTGAGACTCCCACAGGTAGCAGAGTATCTGGCTTTTAGTAAGAGGTAGTAATTATATGTTGACTACATGACTAAATGTTGCATAAATGCCACATACTGGACAATCCCCTGTAGCTCACAATAGGGTTATGGTATTTTCATGATAGCTGGCCTCGAACAACAAAGGTTTGAAATGCACAGATCCACCTATACACAGATTTTTTTTCAAAAGTACAGCACAGTACTGTAAATGCATTCTCCCTCCCTTACAATTTTCTTAATAACATTTTCTTTTCTCCCGCTTACTTTATTGTAAGAATACAGTATATAATACATATAACATACAAAATATGTGTTAATCAAATATTTATGTTGTCAGTAAGGCATCCAGTCAACAATAGGCTATTTGTAGTTAAGTTTTGGGGGAATCAAAAGTTATACACGGATTTTCTACTGGGTGGGAATTGGCACCCATCCTCCCCACATTTTCAAAGGTCAGTTGTATTTAGCTATGAAGACTGCACAAGTAGGTACATTAAATATGATCCAGGAGCACCTCGGTGGCTCAGTCAGTTGAGCATCCAATTTCAGCTCAGGCCATGATCTCACGGTTTGGGAGCCCCACATCAGTCTCTTTGCTGTCAGCCTTTCAGCACAGACCCTGCTTCAGATCCTCTGCCCCCCTCTCTCTGCCCCTCCCCTGCTTGTACTCTCCCCAAAATCAATATTAAATAAACATATATATATATGATCCAGTAAATGGTATGCCCTACTCATTTCTGAATCCCCAATTCTTAGGGCAGGACCTTCTATAGAAGAGCCATTCAATAAACATCGAATGAATTAAAGACCTGAATGGAAGAAATCAAAAGAATATTCTCCCTCTCATGTGCCTGAGAAACCAAATTTTCCATCTCATAATAAACTAAGTGGTTTTTTTTTTATTATTATTGTAATAAAGTCTGGCATGCAGCCAGTACAGAAGAATGCATTCCATCTATGCTCGGCTCAAAATCTCTTAATCTCCACAGCAAAAATGGAAAATTAGAGCCAGAGTGGATACCTCACAAGAAAAGCAAATAAAAACAAAATGAACACTCAAAGCCACTTGACTCACCATAGGGAATTCAAGTTAAAATCTGATCATTACATCCACTGCTTCTTCCACTGGGGACCAGGGAAAGGGCTGAGGGGCCAGGCAGCTCCTCCCCTTGCCTAGCTCTTCCTCCCTCTCCTCCCTCCTCCTCCCACATCCCCATCTCTCCTCCTCAAGGTGTTCCCTTTTTTTTTTTTCATCTCCAGATTATCATTCTTTTCTATATGGCATTGATCCCTGGATTTTCCTGGGTTGTCATGATTTCTGTTGAAAGACCCTCACAGCAGAAACACCACCCACATCTATACACATATAAATATGTTTCTTTTCTTCTGCTTTCTTACTCCATCAGGGTGCTGTGGAGCTATTTGGCTTAATTATTTCTGGCACTTTGCCCATCAAAATGTGCAGTTCTTCAAAGGGATAGAAATGACAGTGAATCTGCCTCCTCCCGAGCAATTGAGGTTTTCATTTGAATCCTGTTGTCTTGGAAACAAGTGAGTTTCATTGAACATATACCTACCATAACAGTTAAAACATCAGCTAGAGGCATGACTCCCACACAATCCATCCTCCGTCTTGCCCAACTCACAAGTTAGTTGGCTACTGGAGTGGAAACAGACTGTGAGTCAAGACATATGGATACTAGCCTTATCCCTGCACCTATCCACATGTCTCTAGGCAAATCATAAAACCTTTTTGAGGTTTTATTCCCTTATGAAAAAAAATGGGAATATTATTACTTCTTCTATGTATCTCAGACACATTGCAAAGATTGAAAGAGAAGATAAATTTGAAAAAGCACTTTAGAAACCAGCAAGGCAACCCCCAGTTCAGCCACACTAGAGTTAAAAGTAACAGGTCAATCATCAGGGAAATGTAAATCAAAACTGCAAAGAGATATCACCTCACACCTGTCAGAATGGCTAAAATCAACAACACAAGAGATAATAGGTGTTGGTGAGAATGTGGAAAAAGGGAAACACTCTTGCATAGTTAGTGAGGATGCAAACTGATGCAGCCACTCTGGAAAACAGCATGGAGGCTTCTCAAAAAGTTAAAAATAGGAGTGCCTGATTGACTCAGCTGGTAGAGCATGCAACTCTCGATCTCAGGGTCGGGAGCTCAAGCCCTATGTTGGGTGCAGGGCTTACTTTAAAAAAATAAAAGTTAAAAATAGAACTACACTATGTTCCAGCAATTGCACTTCTAGGTATTTACCCAAAGAATACAAAAATACTTATCCAAAAGGATTCATGCACCCCGATGTTTCTAGCAGCATTATCTACAATAGCCAAGTGTCTATTGACTAATGAATGGGTGAAGAAGATATGAGATAGACAGATAGATAGATAGACTGACAGATAGACAGACAGAATGGAATATTACTCATCCATAAAAAATAATTTATTGCCTTTTGCAATGAATGGATGGAGCTAGAGAATATTATGCTAAGCAAAATAAGTCAGAGAAAGACAAATACCATATGATTTCATTCCTATGTGGAATTTAAAAGACAGAACAAACAAGCATAGGGAAAAAAAGAGAGAGAGAAGCAAACCAAAAAGCAGACTCTTAACTATACAGAAAAAACTGATGGTTACAAGAGGGGAGGGGGGGGGGAGGGGGGTAAATAGATGATGGGGATTAAGGAGAGCATTTGTTGCGATCATCACTGAGTGATGTATGGAAGTGTTGAATCACTGTATCGCACACCTGAAACTAATCATACACTTATATTAACTGAACCTTAAATAGAAACAAAAAAATTAAGTAACAGGTCAATAAAGCAGAGACTACTGAGACTTTAACCACTTCCAGACCTTACTATCGGAGCTTGGAGCTTTCCAGGAGCCAAAGGAGCACCTACAGATCAGATTCAGATTCCTAGGAAACTACAGTTTGGATTTCTCACATCTGAAAGGGGGACGCAGAACTCTCCACATCTGAGCACTTTCTAGGAGCACCTTGAATACAGAAATCAACCTAGTACCATGAAAAATGTTATATCAAAGACCACATTTATGTTTTGCTGCACACATTTAACATGTGTGTGATCTTGGGTTAATTACATAACCTCTCTGGCTCTCAGCTTCCTCATCTGAACAATAGGAGATCTGTACCTCTATATTTACTTTCCCACAACTGTTGAGGTTATTAAACAACATCTGAAACATGCTTTTTCAGTTGTGAAGCAGTATATTAACATCAATTATTAAATCAGAAAGGCAATGTGTGTGAAACTTGAGCGAGTTAACTTAAAATATTCTTTGCCTCCATTTCATCTTCCAGAAAGTCTGGTTTGGTATACCAGATTTTAAGCATATATCACAAATAAACAATTAAATGCAAAATGCCAAACCACCTACCAAGAGGAAATGCACATTGTAGCCACCACGGGATAAACTTATAAGGGTGGTTTTTCATTTAAAATATTAAGCCAGGGGTGCCTGAGTGGCTCAGCCAGTTAAGTGTCTGACTCTTGATTTCAGCACAGGTCATGATCTCATGGTCATGAGATTGAGCTCTGTGTCAGGCTCCATGCTGGGTATACAGCCTGCTTAGGACTCTCTCTCTCCCTCTCCCTCTGCTCCTCTCCCCCACTTGTGCGTCCTCAATCTCTCTCAAAAAATATATATATTTTTTTTAATATTAAGCCAAACATACTTTGGATTCTGTGTCTCCCTCTCTCTCTTTGCACCTCCCCAGCTCATGCTCGCACTCTGTCTCTGTCAAAAATAAATAAATTTAGGGGCGCCTGGGTGGCGCAGTCGGTTAAGCGTCCGACTTCAGCCAGGTCAGGATCTCGCCGTCCGTGAGTTCGAGCCCTGCATCGGGCTCTGGGCTGATGGCTCAGAGCCTGGAGCCTGTTTCCGATTCTGTGTCTCCCTCTCTCTCTGCCCCTCCCCCATTCATGCTCTGTCTCTCTCTGTCCCAAAAATAAATAAACTTTGAAAAAAAAAAATTTTTTTTTTAAAAATTAAAAAAAAATAAATAAATTTTTAAAAAAAATTTTTTTAAGGGTGGGGGGGGCGCCTGGGTGGCTCAGTCGGTTAAGCGTCCGACTTCAGCCCAGGTCATGATCTCACAGTTTGTGAGTTTGAGCCCCACATCAGGCTTTGTGCTGACAGCTTGGAGCCTGGAGCCTGCTTCAGATTCTGTGTCTCCCTCTCTCTCTCTGCACCTCCCCAGCTCATGCTCACACTCTGTCTCTGTCAAAAATAAATAAACTTAAAAAAATTTTAAATATTAAGCCAAATATGAGATGATTGATAGAGTAACATATAATCTCCCGTAGAGTAACCTAAAGAGGGCTCTGTAACCACACTTTTGGATTTATATCCTGACCCCACCTTTGATCAATTGTGCATTCTAGTGCAAAATACCTAACTTCTGGCCTCTATTTCCTCATCTATAAAAGGAAAGTAATGGGGCGCCTTGGTGGTCCAGTCAGTTGAGCATCTGACACTTGATTTCAGCTCAGGTCATGATCTCAGGGTCATGGAATCAAGCCCTGTGTTGGGCTCCACACTGAGCTTAGAGCCTGATCAAGATTTTCTCTCCCTCTCTCTCTCTCTCTCTCTCCTCTCCTTCTACCCCTCTCCTCCACTCACATGCTCTTTCTCTTTGTCTCTCTCTAAACATACATACATACATATATACATACATACATAAAGTGATGATGTCACCTACTCATAGGGTTATTGTAAGAATTAAATGATTCAATACACTGAAAACAGTATGAGAAAAAATAAGCATTAGTAAATGTTAGCCATTATTATTCATCTTGGCCTTTTCATGTCTGCTATGTATCTATTATGGTCACCCTGCAAAAGCAGAAAGGATCCCCACCCAAAGTTTGTTTCCAGTGTCAAAACTGATGACACCACAAACACACATCCAAGCATATAAAAAGGTTTATTACTCACATACTTGAGGTCTCTGAGGAAGGCAGGGCAGGGCTCTCAAGCAGGTCCAAATTTGCTTGAAAGAACAAGGAAAGGAGACTATTCTGGGTTTTTTGTGGTTGGAGTAGTGAGGAGTCTGGTATATATGCTCTCACATAGGACAGGTTGCTGTCTCCTGCCAGAGCCCATAGGAGAGCTCACTTTCTTTTATCAGCTTGCCCAGATGTATGACATGAAGGGAAGAGAGAAGGGTAAGACTTAAAAGTCATTAGAAGTTAAATATCAAACAATAGCCTCTTCATTATATCATATGGGTGCTACACATTTCTTGTTAAGCTTATAACTACAAGCATAAGGAAAACATCTTGTTAGTGGCCACCTTTATAAAGTTTTTTAGCTAATACTCTTGGGTTTTTAGAGTAGAGAATGTCAATAAATAATGGAAATTTTCTATTTCTCTTTCTAATAATTATACCTCCTATTTATTTTTCTTGTCTTAATGCAGTGGCTAGAATATACAAAATTAAATAATAATAATGACAGTGGATATTCTTACCTTGTTCCTGGATTTAATGGGCATGCCTTTAGTATTTTACGTTAAGAATCATCTTATCTATTGGTTTGACATTGATTATTTTTCTACCATATTAAGAAAGTTTCCATCCATTCTCTTAGTTTATTAATAGATGTTATCAGAAATAAATATTAATCTGTAGTAAATGCCTTTATGAAGTATACCATGATGAGCTTGCATGTTAATTATTTGTTATTATTTTGAATACAGTATTTTCCATAAATGAATGGGCTATTTCTTCATTCAAGTGATTATTATTGGATACAAAATATCAGAAACTTAGACTTTAATTTTAATTTTAGGTATATTTTATTCCTCAGATCCAAAATTTAAGACCCCAGTGTAATATTCACAAGGACTAAAATTAAGGATAATTTTTTTTCTAGGTACCATATTTCAGGTGAGGAGAAAGCTAAAAGGACAATAAACATGTACCTTAGACCCTTATAAAATCTATTGTGGGATTCAAATGAAAGTTTCCAATTTTTCATTTCTAATTATTCCAGGGCTCACCTGAAAGATGTTCATTTAGATTTGTATAGCCTACAAAAGACTTCTGAAAATCTTGCTCCTTCTCACTCCTCAGGTATTTTATATACTATCAGCAATTTGCATTATCTTTGTTTAACACAGAAGAGACCACTCTACACAACATAAATGCCATGAATGCAAACTGAGAACTGATACCACTTCCTGAAGGCCAGTGGAAGTCCTTCGTATATGGCAGGTTCTTAATCAGAAAGAGTTTGCTAAAAAGCAAAATTCCCCAAAATCCTCAGCCTGGCTCTTAGGAGGGCAGAGATATAGTGAGGGCTGATAAGAGACTCCAATTTCCAGCAATGTGGGACACAGAGAATGAAAATGAGACTCAGAGAAATTGAGTAACTTGCCCAAGGTCACAGAGCTAGTAAATGGTGGCACCAGAGTTAGATCACAGAACCTGTTGACTCTAAAATCATATGGGCTTCATGCCAGGCTGAGATTAGAGGACTCAGGGAACACCTACCAAATGCTAATTGTCAGGGACTATTCAACTGTTTCTTAAAGCACAACACCTAGTGTCTCGTTTAGGGTGTTTTTAGCTAAAAATAGGAAGAAAACCCAGGTACCAAGGCTTAAGCACAGAAGTCTAAGGTAAGGCGGCTACAGCATTGGTTCACTGCTGGCTAAACATCATGGGTCTATCTGGGCTCCACTTCTCGGTGCTTCTCATGGCTTTCCTCCTTATGGTCAGAAAAAATAGTACCAAGCACCAAATCCTCACCTGTAACATCTGAAGCAGGAAAGAAATCTTCTCCCAGTTGTGACCCTTATTAAGTAACAAAAACTTTCAAAGTCCCCCCACAGGCATCCCCTTATATCGCATTGGCTAGTGTTGGGTTTGATGCCTACTCCTAACAACTCACTGGCAGATGGGAATTACTACAATTTACTCTGACTAATCCTTGTTTTCTCCTTGGAGCTAGGAAGGGCCCCACAATTCCTGGGGCATATGGCCACCCAGAACCTTGGCAAAATGGGGCCACTGGCAGGAAAGGCATGGAGTATCTGATAGCGTGCAACTAACAGTGCTGCCGCATTCACATTACTATCCTCATCCACAGAGGTCCCAATGGTTTGCCTCAGTTTCCCTGGATTTTGCATACCGTTGATGTCTGAGATGTGAGTTCTCAGAGAGAACATAAAATATGTCCAATCCGTTTCTCACAACCAATGGCAATGAGCCAACTATGTAATAAAGCAACAATGAAACCAAATGAAAAGGACAGGAAAATAACCGTAAGCAAAGATGACTTCTTAAAAGAAGTGAAACAAGCAGAACACAAGCTACTAGGGGGCCAAGAGGCTATAAATCCAATAAAGAGCTGAATTTCTCACATAAATCTGCGCAAACTCTATATACTGGCGGGGCAAGTTTGGCAGGAAAACTTCTCAAGGTCTATATAGTCTAGGTAGGCATTATGGCCAAGACACAAAAAATGAACATAAGAAAAGCAAGAAAATAATAATAGTATTTCATCCATATTATAATTATATTCAATGAAATTTAACAGGCACTAAGCATCCACTATCCCCAAGCAATGTGCTGAGTTGTGCAGGATACCAGGCATGAATCAGATAAGGTTTCTGCCTTCAAGGAGCTTACAGTGAATAAATCACACACTTGTAGGAAAATTTGCTTTAAGCAAATTGGTTTCCTCACTTGACTTTCAGTAAATTTAATTTGGCTAAATGCCTTTGGGGAATTGATCTTTAGCAAATCAATCTGCTGCCCATGTGAGCAACTAACTTTAGAATGTCATCAGTAATAAACATGGATACAGATAAGCTGTTTTGGGAGCTGAGCGATGGGAGGAAAGAATTTCTCGAGGGATATTTAAATGGGTCTTGAGCAACGAGTAGGAGTGGAACACACATAGAGGGGAAGGGAATAGTGCGACACAGAAGTGGAGAAGTGCCAGGCCTGTATTGTGACAGCAAATTCCAGCACTTGAGCAGATAATCTAACCATGTTCCCTCAAATGAACAAAAAAAAAGTATTTTAGGTCCTGCTCTCTTTTCAAAAATGACTGTTCTAGTTGGCCAGAAACCAGCGCAATCACAAAGCCGGCCAAATTAAACCAACCATCTTTTTTTCAGTGGTTCCCACAGACCTCTGTTTGCCTGCCTGTTTCCCATCCCAGGCTTTTCCTATCCGTCACCACTGCCCGCTAAGTCAGAAGAACATAGTGGCAATTACAGGCACTCAAGGATATTCTGCAGACTATTAATCCCTCTACCCAAACCTGTACAAACGCAGTAAATGGTAAGGCCTTATTATTCCTTCCCTTTCCCAGTTTGAGGAAAGCAGTTCAGGATCCAGGTCTGGGATTCCTCTTCCCAGGTTCTTGTGATAGTCATTAAACAACTCTCTCTCTCTCTCTCTCTCTCTTTTTTTTTTTAATTTTTTTTAATGTTTATTTATTTTTGACAGGGGGAAGGGGCAGAGAGAGAGAGAGAGAGAGAGAGGAAGACACAGAATCCGAAGCAGGCTCCAACCTCCAGATTCGGAGGTGTCAGCACAGAACCCACCGCGGGCTCAAACTCACAGACCACAAGATCATGACCTGAGCCAAAGTCAGCCTTTTAACCAACTGAGCCACCCAGGTGCCCCTAAACAACTCTCTCTTAATGGGAACATGTCCTTTCTAGACAAAAACGGTCTACTCTTGAAGTTATTCAAATAAAGTTTGCCTTCCCGGGCCTTTAATCAGAGGAGGATATGCAGCAACCAAATTCGATAGCCAGATGGCTAAGGTTTCTGAACATCCAGCAGTTTATGGTGTCACTCAAGTGTATCGTTTTTTTCTAAATACTTTTTTTTCTCTTCCTCTGTTTCTCTCTGCATTGGAGCCTCCACCCATGAAATTGAAAGATTTCTAGTAGAAATTCCTTTGTTGCATCAGCTTTGGAAATATGGATTACAGTATTCTGTGAAAAACATTTATTACCCTGAACTGTGACTCAGACATTGTTGCATTTCTGGGGTTATAGATTTTCTTTCAGCTAAACTAAGGCTCTAAGTCACGGTGACAGTTGTAATGTGTGTAATACCACAGTACCAGATTCTATTACACACATATTTTTGCTAGAGGTTTACGATGTTAAAAATATTTCTTCTTTTTTCCAATACCTTTCTGTACCTGTTGTGTAAATATATTAGAACCTATAACACCAAAGTCAATTTCCAGATGAAATGTGCATAACAGCAGTAGTTTGTCCCTTAAAGAAAAAAAAAAAGGCGGCAGGGGGGAAGGGGGTGCTGCACACAAGCTAATGATATTCAAGCACAATATTGAATTGTAATAAAAGATGAATGAGAGAAAGTGTGTGTCATTGTGAGGGATGGAGAAGGTTGCAGGAAGCTGGGGCCAAGAAAGGATTTATCATGGATGTTGCTGCAGGCATTGTGTTGAGAAATCTGCAGACTTATTTGCAAGTGTATTTTATGGGAAAATAGAGCAGTCTACTGAGGAAAGAATTTCTAAAGATTATCTTTTATACAAGATTAAGATAAAACTGAAGAAATATGTGAGAGAAATCTCAACCGATTCTCAAGGGGGGTGGAACCTCTAATTCATCAGTGGGTCCTGTCGATTCCATAAATGCAGGAAGAGGTCTTTGTTAAAGTGCCATTGGTACTGTAATTTTTCAGGGTAGGTGAGAAAAGGCACACATGGAAAAATGAAGTGGACTTAATTAGCACACCCTCTTGCAAAGCCTTAATCCATTAGAGTCATGCCAACAAATCCTTCTGCTTTTCTTTAGAATCCAAATTTTATTTAACACTCACAACACTTCTCCTGGGTATTTAACCATATTTCTGTCTTTCTCCCATAAGAATCCAGTGTGACTAATGCTTTTATAGGGGAAAAAAATCTCATAGTAGTTGACAAAATCATCCAATACGGAGAGTGAAAAGATAACAAGACCAGAGATATTTAGAAATTCCTTCTAGTGACTATGTTTTAACCTCTTATACTTTTTTTCATCTTCTGGCTCATCAATAATAAAAAGGAAAATTAACCGAGTTGCACTCCATCTTCGCTTCCATATCTCCTATGTTCATGTGGAAATAGTAAGTGATAAAATGATCTAATCTAGACAGAATGAGAACTGGGGGCCAGACTGACCCAGTCAGCTCCGTATTCCTCAGTGAACAATAATGTTCACCTCGGAGTTTGTTCTCCTCCACGAAAGAAAGAATAATTATGATTTTGTCCAATTTCAGTTCACTCAATAATTACGGAAGGAACCATGAGAATGTATGGGTTTCAGCTTGTGGTGTTTGTTTTTGGTTTTGTTTGTAGGGAAATCTAGTATCTCACTATCCTGTTTGAATTGTCAATCTAGAATTCAACAAAAATATTAAAATTCCTATAAATAATAGGAATCTAGTACCATAAAAATATTTTTGCCCTTTGATCTAGTAATTCTACTTAGGTGAAACGTGCTATAGAAAATTATCTAAAATACCAAAATATTTTAATGCAAGGCTATTTCCAATACAGAAGGAGGAAATACTCATTTAGTTACCTACTCAATAGCCACCTTCCTCCTCTTCCTCCCTTGATAATTCCCTTAATAATTCATTTGAGTGGAACTGGTACATCCCAGAGGTAAATCATGTCAATGATTAGTCCAAGAACAGGCATGAGACCCAGTTTCTGGTGAAGGAGATGTAAGAGAAAGCATCCTGGGAGAGATTCCCAAAATAGAATTACTAAATCAAAAGGTATAAATATTTATAGGGCTCTTTATTTTTAAGTTTATTTATTTATTTTTGAGAGAGAGAGAGAGAGAGAGAGAGAGAGCAAGCAGGGGAGGGGCAGAGAGAGAGGGAGAGAGAATCCCAAGCAGCCTCCATGCTGCCAGCACAGAGCCTGACACAGGGCTTGAACCCACGAACCGTGAGATTATGATCTGAGCTGAAATCAAGAGTTGGACACTGAACCGACTGAGCCACCCAGGTACCCCTATATGGCTCTTAGTACTTGCCAAAGTTTTCCTCTCTTCCTCCTCCTCCAAAGAGAGTACACTTAAAAAAAAAAAAATATTTCCTTTTCTACCTGCCCCCTTGCTTCTTGCTTAAGGATTCAACTGTGTAGAAACATGAAGTTTGTAATTGTTATAGCGATCATGAAACTATAATGGAAGGTCCAGTGAATCACAGATATTGACCTATTACCCTGATCAATTATGGAACCATCTACTTTCAGACTACACTTCAAAAGTATTCTAAATGGGGCGCCTGCATGGCTCAGTCGGTTAAACATCCAACTTTTGGTTTTGGCTCAGGTTTGTGGGTTCGAGCCCCACATCCAGTTCTGCGCTGACAGGGTGGAGCCTGCTTGGGATTCTCTGTCTCCCTTTCTCTCTGCCCCTTTCCCACTCGTGCTCTCTCTCTCTCTCTCAAAATAAATAAATAAACATTTCAAAAAGTATTCAGGGGGGTGCCTGGGTGACTCAGTCGGTTAAGCGTCCAACTTTGGCTCAGGTCATGATCTCACAGTCTGTGAGTTCGAGCCCCACGTCAGGCTCTGTGCTGACAGCTCAGAGCCTGGAACCTGTTTCAGATTCTGTGTCTCCCTCTCTCTCTGACCCTCCCCCGTTCATGCTCTGTCTCTCTCTTTCTCAAAAATAAATAAATGTTAAAAAAAATAATAAATAAAAATAAAAAAGTATTCAGGGCACCTGGATGTCTCAGCCAGTTAAGTGTCTGACTCTTGGCTTCGGCTCAGGTCATGATCTCACCATTTCATCAGTTCAAGCCCCATATCAGGCTCCATGCTGGCAGCACACAGCCTGCTTGGAATTCTCTCTCTCTCTCTCTCTCTCTCTCTCTCTCTCTGCCCCTACCCCACTCATGCTGTCTCTTTCTCAAAATAAATAAACTTTAAAAAAAGGTATTCTAACTTAACTACATCTATGTAATAAAATATTACAGTTTTTCAAAACGATGCTTATGAAGTTTTTTACATGTTGAAAAAGTTTGTGATATAACATTAAGTCAAAGAATGGCAGGTTACAAATTTGAATTTAGAATGCAATATCAGCTATGTGCAAATATGCATAGAAGAAAACTAGAAATGGACAAACCAAAATGGTATGAATATTTGCTTCTAGATGATGGGATCATAAGCCATTTATCCCTTTGCATCTTTGTGTTTTTCTATATTTTCCAAATTTTATACAATCAGTTTATATTGCTTTTATTATCAGAAGGAAAAAAGACAAACAATAAAGACTCCTATGAGATCAGAGAATTAAACTAAGAAATTATATATCAATTCAAAAATAGTACCCAGGGTAGGGCTGCCTGGGTGGCTCAGTCTATTAAGCTTCTGACTTCAGCTCAGGTCATGATCTCGTGGTCCGTGAGTTCAAGCCCCACGTCAGGTTCTGTGTGCTGACAGCTCAGAGCCTGGAGCCTGCTTCGGATTCTGTGTCTCCCTCTCTCTCTGCTCCTCCACACTCATGCTCTATCTCTCTCTGTCTCTCAAAAATAAATAAATGTCAAAAAAAATTAAAAAATATAGTACCCAGGGTAAATATGGCCAAGTATCATTTTCTAGCCTAACAGCCATGAATTCAACCCATCTCCAAAGCCCTCATTTATCTTTGTAGCCGGGGGGGGGGGGGGGGGGGGGGGGGGGGGAGATTGTAGAATTAAGTATAATCTCTAATAACTAGACCATCTAATCTCACCAGTAACAAAGCAATCACAACTTTTTCTGTTAGAGTAACAAAATTGATTTTATTATTTTTACAAAAGCAACTCTTGTTCTTTGTGGGGAAGGAAAAAAATTCAAGCAAAACAGAATATATTCTAGAAATAAAAACTCCCCACCACACCAGTTCTTGGAAGTAAACCCTATCAATGGATCAGTGTGCATTTTCTCATTCTGCCAGGGTATATACAAACTTTTTTTAAAAAAACATAAGCTTTAACTATGTAAGCTCTCACAAAAGTTGCCTTCCCCTCCCCCCCTTGGCGTTATATCGTAGACATTTTTCTATGTCTATATCTAAGATTACCTCATTCCTTGTAATGGCAGCATGGTGTTCTATTGACTAGGAGTACCACAATTTATTTAATGGACATTATGGTTGCTTAGAATTTCTATTACTGAGTTTGAAGGGACTATCAATAATACTCTTCATTTTCCTATTGGATTTCAGAGTAATTAAAAGATAAAGACACACGATTCAGATATAGAAATCAACTATCAGTTTCATTACTGATTTAAGCAGATTCTAGAGAACATGGCTTAAGTGTGGGAGACAAATGAGTTTGCTAATAAGATCCCCACCACCACCAGAATTTAACTTAAACCCTAAAACTGCAGGTTACCCCAAAGGGCCAGAGGTCACCCCATAATCAAGAGCTGTTAAGAGTACACCTTCACTGAAGGTAGGGGAATCAAGGAGAGGGGGAGGGAGGGGCCAAACAGAAAGTGCTCAGCTCTTTGTCCCAACCATACAAACAAGAGCAGCTTCTCCTCCCCAGGGTTAAGGGGTGAAGAGATGGGGCAAAAGGACACAAATGTTAGACACAAATGTTCCACAAATGGAAATATGAAGCCTGGAAAAAGGATGCCTCTGCCCTCTCTGTCCCAAACCATTACAAATATAGTCAATATCCTTGTACAAATAAACTTTGTGCTAGTTTTTGAGCACTACTATAGGGCAAATTCCAAGATTCTCAGATCAAGAAAGAAGTCGATTTAAAATCTCAAAAGGTATTCCAAAATTCCCCTCAACTCCCACCAACAGAGTATATATATGAGTGCTTATTTTTCCCCTCCTAGCCAACTGCTTTCAATATTTTTCATCTTCATCAATCCATTATACAACAGATTGTTGTAATTCACATGCCTTTGACTACCAGTGAAATTGGGCATGTTTTCCGTAAATTTACTGGGCACTCATATTTCTTCTTCCATGGCTACCTACTCAGAAACATGCACTTATTTTTCCAGCAGTGATATCCCGTTGGTCTCCACCTTCTACCCTCTCTTGCCAAGTCCTCTTGCAAACAACTGTACAGATTTATGAGATGTCCAGATGGGGTGAGAGGTGGCACCTCCGGGAATGAATTCAGGTTTTCCTGGAAATATAAGCCAAGCAAACATGCTCCTTTGGCTTCTATGAAACCACATTCCAGTGAAATTATTTAACCAGTCTGTACACAACTACAATATTAAATGCCAGAGTATCACTGGGAGTCAAGAGGTCAAACTTGAGGTCTAGCTCTGCCATTTAATAAACTGGGTTAGCTAGGGCAATCCACTAAATCTCTCTAAATTCTGGTGGCTTCTTCTTTCCCCCAACAGTGGAGTGAGATGAACTAGATCAGTACTTTTCAAGATTTCTTTTTAGCAGCAGAACTCAAATATAAAAGAGAAAAAGTCAGGGGCACCTGGGTGGCTCAGCAGTTAAGCATTCGACTCTTGATCTCAGCTCAGGTTTTGATCTCAGGGTCTTGAGTTCAAGCTCCAAGTTGGGCTCTGTGCTGGGCGTGAAGCCTACCTAAAAAAAGAGAGAGAGAGAGAGAGAAAGTCAGAGTGACCCTGAAGCCAAAATGGGAGAACCTCAGCCTTAGCTATATGGCATCCACCTTGTCCCCACAGTGTTCCCATATGTGTTCCTCATAGAATTCTTAGAACCCCACCAGGCCCAGCTTGAAAACCAGTGGGCTTAGAACTATCAAGTACCTCCCAGCACTACTCTAGACAGTCAGGATTTAAATGAATGAAAATTCTGAATCACTCTAGTAATACAATCAAGGGCTTCTACATTTCCTAAGGGCCTTCTTACATTTCCTAAGTTTAATTTTCAGGTGTTTCTAACCTTGAAGATAACTTAGTAAAAAATTGACACAAATAGCATTAGCATCTGTAACAGCATGACTGTAGATTAGAATGGACTCTAGGAACACTTGAACACTTAAAATAACTAGGTTTAGAAATATCTAATATTAATGTTTTATAAGATATCTTATGGGGACCATAGGGCCAAGCCTTGCCCTATAGGTAAGGGTGAGGGTTCCCCTTGATGGGACTCATCATTTATATTGTTGATAGGCTTGAGAAGACATCAACACAACAGCAGAAAACAAGAACTTTGGGAAGAAGCCTCAAAAAGGATGAGGAAAGGGGCGCCTGGGTGGCTCAGTCAGTTGAGCATCTGACTTCAGCTCAGGTCATGATCTCGCTGTCTGTGAGTTCAAACCCTGTGTCGGGCTCTGTGCTGACAGCTGGGAGCCTGGAGCCTGTTTTGAATTCTGTACCTCCCTCTCTCTCTGCCTCTCCCCCACTCATGCTCTGTCTCTGTCTCTCTCTCTCTCTGTCTCTCTCTCTCTGTCTCTCTCTCTGTCAAAAATAAATAAACATTAAAAAAAATTTTTTTTAATTTAAAAAGGTGAGGAAAGAGTATCCCCAGACTGACTATATCATTTGTATAGCTCAGAGCCAAAGTGAAAATGCAGAGCCCCTTGTTCAGTAATTATTAAGAACTTCAAGATGGCACAGGGTACCTGGGTGTCTCAGTTGTTAAGCATCCAATTCTTGATTTCACCCCAGGTCATGATTTTGGCTCACGTCATGAGATAAGAGCCCCACATCGGGCTCTGTGTTGACAGTGAGGAGCCTGCTTGGGATTCTCTGTCTCCCTCTCTTTCTGTCCCTCCCCTGCTCGTATTTGCCCGCCCTCCCAATCTCTCTCTCTCTCTCTCTCTCAAAATAATAAACATTTAAATAAGCATTAAAAAAAAAACAAAAAAGATCTTAAAGATGGCAACAGCAGAGCATTAAACTACCTGTACAGTGATTCTAAGGGTGAGACCTTGTGCAAATGTACAGATGGCTCATCTGCGGGTAAAGCTGGGCTACCACCACCCATAGGTCTAATAGTGAGTTTGGCCCAGACTCGGAGGAATAGTGAGGCCTGAGGCATGTCCGGTGTGAGCATGAATAAGAGGAAGTTTAGTTGACCCTAGCCTCAGAAGGGCCTGGGAGCAAGGCAGTGAACTGTAGGAAACCTGGGTCCTGACCTGCTAAGGAGTTAAGTAAATTATTTTCTGTATGTCACGGTCTTTGCATTATCCAGGAGCCTACAGGGCATCTCCTTAAAATGGACTCCACTTGTGCTGTGGACTTTTGGAAAAGAACTTCACAGAATAGCCACAGGAAGAGCCCAGCTTCCTCTCCAGGGGACACATGGTGGGTTACAGAAGGGGACAGCTGTGCCTAGCAGAGGAGGGTGACCATGGGCAAATAAACATGAAACAACGTGATAAGGGCTACAAGAGATGTGCACTAAGCACCAGGGAAATGCTGAAAAGAGAATGATGGTTTTCTCTTGGGAGAGATTCAGAGAAAACTCCACAGCAGTGAGGAGATAACATCAGGATGACCCTGGAATAAAGCATGGCTGTTAGCTAATGGGCAACATCATGAGAAGAGAGACAAAGTAAATTGTCATAGACAAACATGCTTTGTCGTGGCCTTGGCTCTCAGGTATTTCAAAACTACCCACAAAAGGTTGCCCTGTCCTTACTCTGATGTGGGATGTTCTTTGTTCTGATTTGGGGGAAATGACTCATTGACAAACCGAGGGTGAATTAATGAAACGGTGTGCTTTTAGACTTCTTTGTAAAGATGTTTTTCAGAGTTTATGTCAGGTCAGAACTAGGCCTGAAGAATGACCCACTCGGGCTATTTATGGCAAGCAACTTCATCCTCGGTGGGCCTGAGACAACTCAGTTGACACTACTTTTGCTGAGTTTCCAAAATTTCACAAAAGATTTTAAAAAATAAATATGTGTGTGTGCGCACATGCGCCCATTCAACGAATACACACTGTCAGCAATGAAAGCAGATGAAGCATTCACAGCAGAGCAATGCCTGCATTTCTAATGTCACCTACACCTTTGCCTTTTGTTCCGGAGTCTGTCTCAGTGGTATCCGTCTTCACCGGTACAAACCTGGACATCTGTTTGAGTTGCCCCAGAAAGAATACACACACGCTAACACTAAGTGAGCAGCACAGACTCGGCTAACACTTTGCAGGAGAAGATGGAAAAGGAAGGCGGCATCACTCACCCCGGAGCAAACAACACAACACTTTCACTTCTCAAGATCTTTCTTCTGCTTTGGAAGCTCTGGGAGTTTCTCTTGCTCCCTTTCCACACAGGTCCCAGTTTCCTGGCTCCTCTTGTCCCCAGCACCACCCCCAACTCTCAATTCCTTGCCCTTTTATTGTACCAAGCAACTCCAGTTCTGTCTCATCTCTTACTCCAAATTAATTTGTCTAGACTTGGAACAGGATCAGCACTTCTTAGAAGTTACATTGATGATCGCTTTTGTCCTTGGGGGTCTCCTTCCTTATCCCAAATGTCTTATCAATGTGTTTATCCCAAACAAGCAAACATTGTGCATTCCCAAGAGGAATTCTGATGAATTCAAGTATCTCCTTAACAGAAGAACAGAAGTGCTTCTTTACAGAGGTTGGAATTATGCATACTCCCTTGAGTTTATACAGAAGTATTCCTTCTATATTTACAGAGAGACAGCAGAACTGTTACCAAGCAAAGTTTTACCCACAACTACTGCCTCAAGAAAATCCATCCAGGCCTATAAGATATTAGGGTCACTGCATTTGCAAGATTAGATTGTATCTTTGCTTTGAGGTCTCAGTAACTGACAGGAGGAAGGTGGTATATGCAAAATGAGCTTTCTGGAGTCTGGGCCCATTTGTCATGTATGGGGTGGGGGTGGGGGAGTCTTTTTGCAGAAAAGCCTATCTTTTTAAAAGCATTTTCTTTTTTTTTTAATTTTTTTTAACATTTATTTATTTTTGAGAGACAAAGAGAGGTAGAGCATGAGCAGGGGAAGGGTAAAGAGAGAGAGAGAGAGAGATACAGAATCTGAAGCAGCCTCCAGGCTCTGAGCTGTTTGTCAGCACAGAGCCTGACGTGGGGCTCCAACTCACAAACTGCAAGACCATGACCTGAGCCAAAGTCAGACACTCAACCGACTGAGCCACCCAGGCGCCCCTTTGAAAGCATTTTCTATTCCTGAGACACATGGGTGGCTCAGTTGGTTAAGCGTCTGACTCTTGGTTTTGGCTCAGGTCATGATCTCATGGTTCATGAGTTCAGACCCCAGAGTCCTGTGCTGACAGCATGAAGCTTACTTGGGATTCTCTCTCTCCCTCTTTCTCTGTCCTTCCCGTACTCATGCATGTGTGCTCTCTCTCTCTCTCTCAAAATAAATATTTTTTTTTAAAAAAAGCATTTTCTGTTCCTAGAACATTTCCTTCCTTCCTTGCCTAACCATTGTCATTGGCTTCCCATTAGCTTGCAGTACAAAGACCAGAATTCAGGCCCTCTGATATTTGACCCAACTTTACCTCTGACCACTCCCCAAAAGGACTCTCTGCTTCTTCCCATCTAACCAAGTGCCACTTCAGAGCAGGTTCACCTCCCTGTCTTGCTCCTCTGCCTAAAATGCTTTCTCGTCTTCTCTGCCTACCAAAGTCCCATCTATCTGCTAAGTACATGCATTTTTTGCTTTTTCTTTTTTTAACGTTTATTTATTTTGAGAGAGAGAGAGAGAGAGAGAGAGAGAGAGAACGAACAGAAGAGGGACAGAGAGAGAGAAAGAATCCCAAGCAGACTCTGTGCTGCCAGCACAGACCCGACACAGGGCTCAAACCCATGAACTGTGAGATCATGACCTGAGCCGAAATCTAGAGTCAGATGCCCAACCGACTAAGCCACACAGGTGCCCCGCGTGTATTTTTTATTATTTTACTTTATCTATTTTTTTATCCTTATTTGTGTGCAATGAATATGTATTGCTAATGGTACCCTTAAACTTGTTTTAATTTTTTAAAAACACTTAGCTCAATTTCCAAAAAACCGTTTAAATTTTCCTTCCAGCATAATTATCCCAATTGGGAGAAACATTAATAATAATAATAATAATAATAATAATAATAACAACTAACATTTATGAATACCTGCAATGAGCCCACCTCTGTGCCAAGTGTTTGTTTATAAATACATTAGCTCATTGACTCTCCACAGCTACCCTATGAGACGTTCCCAATGTACAGGTTAGAAAACTGAGGCTTTACGAGGTAATGTAGCTTACACAGGTCTCCCTGCTGGCACGTGTCAGAGGGGGGATATGAATCCATCTAATCTCCCAGTTTCTGCCCTTAACAACCACTTGCCTTTAGCTGATCTAAAAGGCAAGAGCCAGGGGCTGCCTCTGTATTGTAGATAATTGCATATTTGTCATTACTCCTTCTATACTGTAACTTCCTTGAAAGCATTTTGGGCGATATTCAGAGCACAAAATTCTACACATAATAAATGCATTTGATTTTCCAAAAGAGAAAAGAGACACCCAGAGAGATCAAGCAACTTGCCAAAGTCCCACAGCCATTGTGAGAGAGCTGGGATTAGAAACCAGTAAGTCCTGATTCAGCCCTGGTAACTTTCCATTACAAGCACTGTTAGTGTCTCATATATATTTATTGAGTGGATTTATTTCTGGGGTTCATGTTATCTGATCCCCTTCTGGCCATATGATTTGGTCATATTCACAAATTAGTTTGAATATTGATAATTACTAGAAATCTAAATTATTATTTGATAACTCAGTTTTTTGTACAGGTTAAGTTGGCTTGATAAGATTTAATGCCTAATACAACAGAATTCTCTGCCAATGTTCATTTTATTAATGGAAAATAATTTTAAAGCATTGCAAAAAATAGTGTCTGCACCAGTAGTGGTAAAAGGTGCTGCATGAAAGATTTGCTTAATTAAACTGAATATCAGATGTTTATTAGAAGACACATGTTTACAGTTAATCATCAACAATACCTAAACTGAAAATATGTTATATATGTATATATTCTACGACTGATATTGTTGAAAAGTTATCTTTTTTAAGTTATACACACACACACACACACACACACACACACACACACCAAAAAAATACTCAATAGAATAATTCTGTTTGCCACAGAAACCTTCAGGGCTTAACCGCTTTCCCACAGACAGCTGGAAACCCTGATTCTGGCCTGTGTCCCATTCAAGGAACATACATAAAACCAAGGTTACCAGAATTATACAGACGATCCCTTTGAGGGCATACATTGCAAGTGAATAAAGAGAAAACTTTCTGATCTTTAAAAAAATTACACAAGTAATACATGTTCATTATTTTGAAAATTAGTGAAGAAAAATAAAATTATCCACAATCCCGTTACCATGTGATAATCATCATAAACATGTTTATGTATCTCCTTCCAGATTTTTTTCTATGTACATAAATGCATTTTCTTCACACAAAAAAAATGGGATTATACTTTATACACAGTTTTATTAACTGCCTTTTTTCCTTAACATATGGTTAATCTCTTTTTCCAATACAAAGTTTGCATACACATTGCTGCTTAATGTCCACATCGTATAGCATTGTATATTTGCTCCACAATGTGAAATAGATGTAGACACATGACCACAGGACACAGGAGTAAGATGACCTGTCTGGAGACTTTGGGCTGAGGTACTAGGATGAGATATTGTAGCAAATGCTCTTATTGCCTCACTTTCTTTGGGTCCCCTTCTCTGTTCTCCTACAGCTGCAGGGTCCAGCTCTTCTATGTAATACCTCAGAGGGTCCCCACTAGGATTGAACAGTTACCCATAGCTGACGATAGGTTTAGCTTATTAACAGAATATATTCCTGTTACTAATCTCTCTCCCACATGGAGAACAGATGGTACCACAAATTACCACCCCATCAAGTTACCTGTATATTTATTCAGCATCCATCCACCTAGGATGGCAAGGGATCCATCTCTCTCTGGTCTCCACCCCTCTTGTCTTCCCAGTTGGATGCCCTCAAGTTCTCCCACCTCTCAGTTCTGCCCTGAGGGCCCCAGCGCCAACTTAATGAAAACTAAAGCTGTGAGTGGAACTCCTGACTCTATCCAGGCAAGGAGCCTCAGGTCGTGAGGAAGTTTTAGATCTTTTTTGTTGATGGTGGTTATTTATTTATTTGTTTGTTTATTTATTTTTGAGAAAGAGAGTGCACATGTGCACACACACACACACACACACACACACACACACACATAGGAATGCACACAGGAGTGGGGCAGAGAGAGAAAGAGGGAGGGACAGAATCCCAAGCAGGTTCCCTGATGTCAGCACAGAGGCAGGCTCGAACTCACCAACTGTGAGATCATGACCTGAGCTGAAATCAAGAGTCGGATGCTTAACGGACTAAGCCACCCAGGTGCCTTAGATCTTTTATAGTAATTATTAGATATTCTTCAGAATAAAATATCTACAGGGGCACCTGGGTGGCTCAGTTGGATGAGCCTCCGACTCTTGATTTCAGCTCAGGTCATGATCCCGGGTTGTGGGATCAAGCTCTGCAGAGTATAGAGCCTGCTTAAGATTTTCTCTCTACCTCTGCCCCTCTCCCCGAGTCATGCGCATGAGTGTGTGCTCTCTTAAAAAAAAAAAGAAAAAGAAAAAGAAAAAGAAAGAAAGAATACAACATCTACAAAGCAAACAGGCCTTTCTCTTGCTAATATTGGCCACATCCAATAGCACCGCATTTCACATACTTCAATTCCAATCCTTGCTCTACCGATTTCCTGAGTGTTCTATTAGTATTTCTCACTTTTTAAAAATTTATGAGGCTGCATATGCAATAATACCTACAAAATTGTGGGTTTTGTTACACTGGTTATATTTTTTACTAATTATAACCAACACATCACTACTAAAATAAAAAATGCTCATCCAGGTAACACCTGAAATCATCCCACTGGTACAAATACCACAATTTGGAAAACACTATATTGAGTAAATAAAAACCACAGACTCAACATTTTAAGTAAGGCTCTGCTGTTTAGGAAAATCCGTAGGCAAGAAAAAAGAATACACACGCAGCAGTGTTTCCACTCCCCAGTCTTCCTGGTAGCTTCAAACACAATGCTATTACACATCTTTATGTGAAACAAATATGCAGAACCAGCTTACTGACTTGAATAAGCCACATAAAGGGTCTCTTCCAAGAACTGTTTTTCTCTCCAGTCAAGGGTCTCTTGGACTCAGGGGACCTGTGGAGGCCTCTCAGGGCCAAGGGGAACAAGTACTTCCAGCATGAGAGGGGATGTAAAATTTCCCTCGGCTCACAAACTTACTTGTCACAGCACTATTCCAACAAAATCTCTGTAGTCTCCCTTCCTTTGTCTTGCCAAAGGTCTCCTCCCTACCATGAGAAGGCAAGGAGCGGGGGACAAGAAAGAAAAAGGGAGGGATGAGAAAATCCCATCTTGCCCCTTATGAGTTGCACGGTCTCAGTCAGTCCCCAGGACTTGTTGCATCTTGGTTTCCAGAACAGAAAATACTGCCAACACACAGCACCCTGGCCATGCTGTGATATCAAGGCAGAGTTCAGACAAAACCCAGTGGCAGTCTTTGGAGGAGGGGGCCCAACTCTTCTCTGATAACTGACATCAGTCATCAGTAGGTATCGAGGTAGAAATGACCTCGCGGGACGCTCTGCCAAATTAGTAGAGCAGCCTGCTACAGTCCAGAGCGTGTGCCTACAGCTTCCAAATGCACCACCTCCTCCATCTCCCCCACATCTAGCAATCACGTTTCTCCTGCACCTCAAAAGAATTAGCCAGCTGGAAAATGAAGTGAATTTTTTACCTATCAAGTATGTAAAGGCACCTCAAATTTTGGGGGGCATTTTTATTATTATAAATGTAGCAGATGCTTAATGTAGAAATTTAATCCTTTTAAATTTTAAGTTTTTTTTTCAATATATGAAATTTATTGTCAAATTGGTTTCCATACAACACCCAGTGCTCATCCCAAAATGTGCCCTCCTCAATACCCATCACCCACCTTCCCCTCCCTCCCACCTCCCATTAACCCTCAGTTTGTTCTCAGTTTTTAACAGTAAATTTTAAGTTTTTTTAATCCGCTAGGTGTATAAAAGAGAAAGGAAAAAATAATATCCCAAGTTAAAATCATTTTTGCTATTCTAGTATTCTCTCCAGTTTTTTTTTTTCTGTGCATTTCACATCCTCAAAAATGGAACCATATGTTCAATTTTTATATAAATATTTTTAGTAGAAATATTTATTATTCTTATAGCTAAAGTATGATGTGTTTATTAGAGAGAACATCACAAAAATAAAGATAAAAATAAAAATAACCACTCATGATCCCACCACCCCAAGACAACAAGAATTAGTATATTTATTATTTTAGGTATAGTCTTTTTTTTTTTTTACCCTGATTCATGTACTTAATTTTATCCACAAGTGTTAAAATTTTTTGCAAACATCATTTGGTTGTGGAGAGGTCATAATTAACTTCTTTAAAACATAGGCTTATTGAAATATACTTTCTGTATAATAAAATTCACTATTTTTAGTTATACAGTACCATGAGTTTTGACAAATATAAATAGTTGTGTAACCACCACCAAAATTGACATATGTTTGAGCGAAGTGGGGGGCAGAGGGAGAAGGAGAGAGAAAATCTTAAGCAGGCCCCATGCCCAGCCCAGAGCCAGACGTGTGCTCAATCTCATAACCCTGAGATAGTGACCTGAGCTGAAACCAAGAGCTGGATGCTTAACTGACTGAGCCACCCAGGCTCCCCAAATAGCTTATACTCTTATGTCTACAAAAACCTGCGCATAGGGGTGGCTGGCTTGCTCAGTCAGTAAAGCATGTGAATCTTGATCTCGGGATTATAAACTTGAGCCCCATGTTGGGTGTAGAGATTACTTAAAAAATAAAATCTTTTAAAAAAAAAACCTGCACATAAATGTTATATCAGCGTTATTCATAATTCCCCAATATTGGAAGTAACCAAGATGTCCTTCAATGGGTAAATGGATAAACAAACTGTGGTACATCTATTCAATGGGATATTATTTCAGGGATAAAAAGATAGGAGTCCTCAAGCCACAAAATAACATACAGAAAGCTTAAATGCATATTCCTCAGTGAAAGAAGTCAGCTTGAAAATCATGATTCTAATAGACAGCATTCCTTTATAGATTGATAGATTTTATATATGAGATATATATATATGACTTATTGCCAGGGGTTGAGAGGAGGGAAGGAGTGGAAAATGGGTAGATAACAGGTGATTTTTCAGGGCATTGAAACTATTCTGTATGATACTGTAATGCTAGATACATAACATCAAGAGTTTAGCAAAGGGGCACCTGGGTGGCTCAGTTGGTTAAGCCTCAGGTCATGATCTCACAGCTCATGAGTTTAAGCCCCTCATAGGGCTCTATGCTGACAGCTCAGAGCCTGGAGCCTACTTCAGATTCTGTGTCTCTCTCACTGCCCCTCCCTCTCTCTCTCTCTGTCTCTCCAAAATAAACAAACATTAAAAAAAATTTTTTTAAGAATTTGGCAAAACCTATAGAACAACACAATACAAAGAGTGAACTGTAATGTAAATTACGGACTTCGGCCAATAATATATTAACATTGGTTCATCAGTTAAAACAAATGAACTACACCAATGTAAGATATTAACAATATGAGAAACTGCTGGTGTTAAAGGGGAATACATGGAAACTCTCTGCACTTTTGTTCAATTCTCTTAAACCTAAAACTGCTCTAAGACATAAAGTACATTCATTTTATTTATAGATATCCATATATGCAAATCAATTAAATATAAGTGAACAAGTGAACCTCTCCCTACAAAAAAGAATCACTCTCTGAAAGACTTTCTATCAGCTTGAAATAGTCCTCTGTATGGGGTAAGAGCGCAATAATAAACAAATAAGAGAGACTAAGAAAGCAAGAGAAAGAAAAAGAGAGGCAGGCATAATGAGGTATTTTATTTTATTAAATTAAAAAACACAAAGCCAGTAGAAACTAGGAGGAAAGAGGGGGAAAATATAGAAAAGGATTGGGCAAAGATCAAATAATAAGAGAAGCAGGTAAAGGAGGGAGAATGTCAAGAGCCCCAAAGTCAAGGCAGGAAAGACATCTCTCAGGACTAGACATTACTTCATTTGATGACAGTGTTCTGGTACAAGGCTGGAGCCCAGAGGAGGGAGGGACTCAGGAGATGACAGCCCAGGGACCAGGGCCATAGTAGTGCATGGGCAGCAGTGTGTGGGCAGTGATAGACTTCCTGAAGACCTCAAGGATGATCTTGAAGGCTCAAGCAAGTGCACAGATTCCCAGTGTCTCTAACAGGTTCCCAGTGTCATCAGCCAGACCCCAAGACTTGACCTTTACTGCCCACCTGCTTGTACTCACTAACCTCCATATTACATTTTTCCTTAAGCTCTTCTTACTGGCTAGCCTCTTAACTCAGCCAGATGGAACCCAAAACCACCCCTCATGTGGCTACTGCCCTGATAAGACCTGCAGCCAGTCCAGACCACCCAGACCCATTTGAGCTAAATACCTGGCTCGCAGCTGTGCAGATGGAGTGCGAAGTGACCCCAGGAACGACCTGCAATTGCCCTTACCTCATTATAATACTAAAATCTCCACCCAAGAAGGAACCTCAGCCTCATTTACATAATCATACAAGTGAGTATAAGCATGTTTCTTTAAGGCGCCTGCATGATCTTACACCCACCTCTACATTCCATAACATGGCTTCCCTATCTAAATATTTATGCTAGGGGCACCTGGATGGCTCAGTGGGTTGAGTGTCCCATTCTAGATTTCCACTCAGGTCAGGATCCCATGCTGGGATGGAGCCCTGCATTGGCTCTGTGCTGAATGTGATTCGAGATTCACTTTCTCTCTCTGCTCCCTCCCCCTGCCTCTCTCTCTCTCAAGTAAAAAAATAAATAAATTTTCATCCTAATCCTAAACAAAAGGTACCCACTCACCCTCTATCAGGAAGTCATGGCTTTGGAAGCCATTCCCCGTGGTCTCCTTATTTGCTGCCAATTGTTTTCTTTGCGGGAAAACTCACCTGGTGTTGTTTCTGTGACTCCCAAAAAGCAAACTCACGCTGGTTCCGTTACACCAGTACAGGGCTGGGCAATGGGTCCTTCAGAACAGCGGGGGGGAGTTTGGAGGGCTACCCTTAGGAACCCATTCTTCAAATGTCATACCATCACTAAAGGTGATGAAATTACATGAGCAGTGAGAAGTGTGGAAGACAGACTCAGTCCCAGCACAGGGGTCAAGGTTGAAACAGTGGAAGCAGGAAGAAGTACTTCTCCAATGACATTCTCTGCCTTGGGGCCCCAGCTCCCCAACCAGGGCACTGTCACCGAATGACAAGTGGTTATGTGCCCTGGGAACTCCTGCTTCCGGCTAACCTGCTTCTTTCTGGCAGCCTCAAGCTACTTAGGCTGTAAGCAGAAAGAGTTAGGAGTCCCCAGAAAAAGAAAGGTGAGACATAGCTTTTGTGACACAGGAGAAGTCATTTTAGGCCTCCAGCTATTTCCCCCAGTGATCTGTGCCCTCCTTGCCCAAACACATTTCCTACAGAACTTTCTGGGAGGTGTCAGAATTACAAAGAAATGCAAAAACCACAGTAGTTAAGGATTTTCAGGGAACAAAGGGAATGCAAAAACTAACAGTCTCCACCAGGCCAGGAAATAGAATATCAGAGACAATAAATCAGTGGTGCTATTTCAACAGTAAGCAAGACCCTGCATTCCTTACCCGAGATAAGAAACCCAAGACCCCATCCAGTTTATACTGGCTTTCAGAGCACGCCCATAGCCCCTTCTCTTTGTCCCATAATTACCTCTGCTTCATTATAAAGTCTCTACCCTAGAAAGAGTACAAGCTTCGTTAACATAAGGTTGCATTTACAGGCATGTTTTCTAAGTTCACCTGTGCAGTGTTACACCAGCCTTTACCACAGTGAAAAATCTCCCTTTTGTGAATAGTCACCCTAAACCCTAAATTTAAAAAGCTGCTCACCCCTGCTTGAGGAGTCATGGCTTTGGAAGTTAGTCCCCATGATCTCCTTATTTGTTGCAAATAAGGTTTCCTTTGTGTGACAACTCCAGCTGTTGTGGTGTTGTAACTCTCCAAGGAGCTTGTGGGGTTTCAGAGTGATGGGGGGGTCCAGAGCCAATGGCCATTGTCAAGCTATCGTTATTTTTCCCCCTAGCAAAGCATTAACATTAAGACAGTAGGGAGTTCCTGGAGAAAGTTTTATTCTGCCTGCCTCAAGTATTTGTCAGTGGGCTGCAGGTTATAAATAAGGAAATTTAATTTTACCTGCCATTTCCTTCTTGCCTTTTTTCCGCATATCACTATGGAGGGGAGGGTGGTGTTGGGGCTTTAGGTTTCTGGAGATTAGGCTATTGATAAGATTGCCTTTTTCTTGTAGTTTACTAAGATATTTGGAAACTGATGGAGACTCAGGCTTGCATAACTATGATCTCTATCAGTCAACCATTTGTTCCCCTTTCCTTTGTTCATGGGCAGCCAGGAGTGCCTGAGGAATGTCACAGTATCCCACCTGGGGCAGGGGGACAGAGGGGTAGGGGGTATGTTTGCAGGGTATCAACTTGCCTTTTGCTCCCTCATCAAAGCAACTCACCAACTCACTTTAGTTGGGCTACAGTATGTCATCTTATGATGAAGATAAATTGGGCCCCTCTGTGATCTTGGTCTCACTGAGCAGTTCTTCCTGGGTCAGTGGCCACTCACACTGGGGCTCTTCCACTCCCTGACTCTCCTGGACCCAAGGGTATGTTTGTGTGTGTGCTCAGTCAGAGACTGACACATGGACTTCAAACTGTCAGAGCCCTCATCCTGCGGTCCCAGCCATAGCAGTGCCTTTGGAGAACTGCCAACAGTGCTGACCTTTGGAGTTCTCAAGCTCTTGGGAGGCCCCTCATAGGTTTAGTGACTCAGTGCTTCCTCCTTGGCTCTTTGGCTTCTGCACGCTGATGTCAAAGCCAAGGCACACCTCTTCCACTGTGTCGGATTGTTCTCTTGATACTCATCACCTCCAGATTCTTCTGTGAAACCCCCAGATGCCATCTGGTAGAACTCCTCTTCCTCCTCTGCCTCCACAAGCCCAGAAAGCTGGTTCTTTGAGGTCACATTGTTACAGCAAATACTCGGCCCCCAGGAAGAGACAAGCGACGTGCACTTGGGGAATCAGAAAAGAATATTTCTTTCACACCAGTGCTGGCCCAGCAGAGTCACCTCCAAAGGCTGAGCACCTGCTGGGTTTTACCGATCCTTTATATATGTGTGCTTCCAGGTTGGGCAGGACTAGTACAGTCAAGCTTCTTGTTCCTGGCTGCCGGCTGATATAAGGGGCAAGCCAGATTACAGAAGCCAAAAGCATGCAAAGGGAGTATCAGCCACGAACATCTGGCTGGCCCTTTTTTTTTATCTGCTCTTACCGGCTTTCCTTCTCAGGATCGCCTTCCAAGTCTGCAGCACCACCAGTACCCCCTCAAGCCAGCGTAGTTGGACAGAGGAACAAGGGCAAAGTCGCACAGTGGGTCAGCACATTATGTCAAAGGACACAGGGCTGAAGTAAAGCAATGGAGGAAAGGAAGTTGAAGGAGGTGAGATAAGAGAGACACCCAGGGCCAAATCACTTAGGCATGGGTAGGGACTTTGGATTCTAAGAATGATGAGAAGCCATTGAAGTGTTTTGAGCAGAAGCGAGTTGTGATTGATTTACATTTTAACTGGATCACGCTGGTAAATGTTTAGCCAATAGGAGAATATGATAGACAGCCTCTAAAATGGTTCTCAGCAATTCCTGCCTCCTCATGTGAGTGCAGAGACATTGTGATTTATATGTAATTTAATAAGAAATATACTTTTGGTCTTCCTGGTGTTCCTGAACAGAGTTCCTAATACCCTTGGAATCTCCTAAGTGATAAGAGTGATTAAGGTGTCTTTTGTTATTCATAACAACCCCTTCCAACCACACCTCAGTTTATGTTAACAAGGTGATTAAGAGAAAACCCCTGGGGCGCCTGGGTGGCGCAGTTGGTTAGGCGTCCGACTTCAGCCAGGTCACGATCTCGCGGTCCGTGAGTTCGAGCCCCGCGTCGGGCTCTGGGCTGATGGCTCGGAGCCTGGAGCCTGTTTCCGATTCTGTGTCTCCCTCTCTCTCTGCCCCTCCCCCGTTCATGCTCTGTCTCTCTCTGTCCCAAAAATAAATAAACATTGAAAAAAAAAAAATTTAAAAAAAAAAAAAAAAAAAAGAGAAAACCCCTGAGTAACCTAAGGATGGGGACTGGTTGCCAGGAGAACCAAATATGATTACAGGGTTGGAACTTTCAGCCCCACTCCAGCTCCAGAAAGAGAGGCTCAAGATGGAATTCAATCATCAACAGCCAATGATTTAATCAACCATGCCTATGTGATGAAGCCTCCATGAAAACCCAAGAGGATAAAGTTCAGAAAACTTCTGGGTGTGGGAACATGTGTAGGTCCTAGGAGATTGGCACCGTGGAGAGGGCATGGAAGCTCTGCACTCCTTCCTACGTACCTTGGCCTCTGCCTCTCTTCCATCTAGCAGTTCTTGAATTATATCCTTTTGTAACAAACCAGTAGTTTAGTAAATAAATGCTTTCCTGAGTTCTGTGAGCCTCTCTAGCAAATTAATTGAACCAGAGGAGGGAGTGGTGGGAACTTCCGATTTATAGTCAGTTGTTCAGAAGCACAGGTAACAACCAGGTTTTGTGATAGGCTCCTGACAGCATGGTTGTTTTGTCTTGTGAAACTGAGCCCTCAACCTGTGGGATCTGAAGCTATCTCCAGGTACAGGCATACCTTGGAGATATTGTGGCTTTGGTTTCAAACCACAGCAGTAAAGCAAATATTGCAATAGAGTGAGTCAAATGGATTTTTTGGTTTCCCATTGTATATAAAGTTATGTTTATACTACACCCTAGTCTATTAAGTGTGCAATAGTATTATGTCCTTTAAATTTTTTTTTTACATTCCTTAATTTAAAAATATGGGGCACATGAGTGGCACACTCAGTTGAGCACCTGACTTCGGCTTCGGTTGTGATCTCACAGTTTGTGAGTTCGAGCCCCACATCAGGCTTGGTGCTATCAGCCTGTTAGCACAAAGCCTGCTTTGGATCCTCTGTCCCCCTTTCTCTCTGTCCCTGCCCCACTTATGCTCTCCCTCTCAAAAATAAATAAATAAATAAAAACAAAAAATAATTATATATTTTTGTTTGTTTGTTTGTTTGTTTGTTTGTTTGTTTCTGGGACACCTGGGTGACTCAGTTGGTTAAGTGTCCAACTCTTGATTTGGGTTCAGGTCATGATCTCACAGTTTATGGGAACCAACCATGTTGAGCTCTGTGCTAATAGCATGGAGTCTGCTTGAGATTCTCTCTCTCTCTCTCTCTCTCTCTCTCTCTCTCTCTGCCCCTCCCCCACTTGTGTGCATACTCGCTCTCTCAAAATAAACAAATAAGCTGTAAAAAAAATAAAAATTAAAAAATATTGCGAAAAAATGCTAACTGTCATCTGAGCTTCTAGTGAGTCATAATCACTGATCACAGGTCACCACAAAAATATAATAATGAAAAGTTTGAAATATTGCAATACCAAAATGTGCCACCAAGACACAAAGTGAGCAACTGCTGTTGGAAAAATGGTGCTAATAGACTTGGCTAACACAGGGTTGCCACCACGCTTCAATTTGTAAGAACCATAAAACAAAAAGCAAAAAAAAAGCAAGCAGTATCTGCAAAGTGCAATAAAGCAAAAGACAGTAAAATGAGGTATGCCTGTAGATAGTGTCAGAACTGAGTTACTCTGTAGGACACCCAGCTGGCGTCACAGAATTGCCTGATATGTGGAAAGCCCACACATCTGTTGTCAGAAGGGTGTGGGTGTAACAATTTTGTGAGAGTAAAGGAGAGACAGACACAAAAGAGGAAATGAGCTTTTCCATTCCCCTTGAATGTGGGCTGGGCCTAGTTATTGCTTCTGACAAGTAGAATAACGTAAAAGTAATTCTAGCCCACTTCCATTAGGTTTCAAAGACCTAGACTTTCTTCTTACTCTGCGTCTCTCATTTGCTCTCCCTCTCAGAGCCCTCGCCTAGGGGAAGCCTTTGCCTTGTTGAGAGAAGGCCTATGGAGAGGTCCATGTGACAAGGACTGACATCTACAGCCAATAGCCAGTGAGGACCTGAGGCCTTCTCACAGCCAGGTGAGCAAACTTGGAAGCAGATTCACCCCCAGTGGTTTTGAAATGATTGCAGCTCAGCCAACCCCTTGACTGCAACCTCTTGAGAGACCCTGAGTCAGAGGGCTCTGCTAAGCCATGACTGGGTTCCTGACCCTCGAAACCTTCCTGAAATAATAACTATTTGTTATTTTAAGCAGCTAAGTTTTGGGGCACCTTGTCAGGCAACAAAAGAGAACCAATACAGAGGACAAGCTTGAAAGCAGGAAGACCAGGTTTTATGGGACATTAAAATGGTCCATCCCCCGTGGTGATAATGGTAGTTGTGGACTAAGCGTGTAGCAGTGGCCACAGTTAGAACTGGTTGAACTGAAGATGACTTTTGCACTTAGTAATGACTGCACTTGGGCAGTGTACTTGGGCACTTAGTACTAAGTACCACTGCACTTGGGCACTAAGTGCACTTGGGCACTTAGCAATGACTGAACGAATGTTTATACTATTTCTACTCCTTCATAAGAATTAACCTAAGCAATTGACAGGATGGGATAAGATATTTGCAAATGACATATAAGATAAAGGGTTTTATCCAAAATCTATAAAGAATTTACCAAACTCAACATCTGAAAAACAAATAATCCAGTGAAGAAATGGGCAGAAGACATGAATAGACATTTTTCCAAAGAAGACATCCAGATGGCCAACAGACACATGAAAAGATACTCAACATCACTCATCATCAGGGAAATACAAATCAAAACCACACTGAGATACCACCTCAGACCAGTGAGAGTAGCTAAAATTAACAACTCAAGCAACAACAGATGTTGGCAAGGATGTGGAGAAAGAGGATCTCTTTTGCATTGTTGGTGGGAATGCAAGCTGGTGCAGCCACTCTGGAAAACAGTATGGAGGTTCCTCAAAAAATTAAAAATAGAACCACCCTACAACCCAACAATAACACTTCTAGGAATTTATTCAAAGGACACAGAAGTGCTGATTCATAGGGGCACATGTGCCCCAATGTTTATAGCAGCGCTTTCAAAATAGCCAAATTATGGAAAGAGCCAAATGTCCACCAACTGATGAATGGATAAGGAAGATGTGGTTTATATATGCAATAGAATACTACTTGGCAATGAGAAAGAATGAAATCCTGCCATTTGCAGCAATGTAGATGGAACTGGAGGGTATACTGCTAAGTGAAATAAGTCAGTCAGAGAAAGACAGATATCATATGTTTTCACTCATATGTGGAACTTGAGAAACTTAACAGAAGATCATGGGGAAAGGGAAGGAGAAAAATAGTTACAAACAGAGAGGGAGGGAGGCAAACCATTAGAGACTCTTAAATACAGAGAACAAACTGAGGGTTGATGGGGGAGAGGAAAATGGGTGATGGGCATCGAGGAGGGCACTGGTTGGGATGAGCACTGGGTGTTGTATGTAAGTGATGAATCGCAGGAATCTACCCTCCAAAACCAAGAGCACACTGTATACACTGTATGTTCATGTTAGCCAACTTGACAGTAAACTATATTTAATTAATTAATTAATTAATTAGTTAAATTAAAAAAAAAAAAAAAGAATTAGCCTAAGTTAGGACTAGAATTTCTAGAAAGACTTAATTGATTGACCCAGTTTCGGAGATGCCATGATACAGTAAAAGGTTGTGTAGCAGAATTCAAATGACTCAAAAATCTACATACCTGTTATGGGTTGGATTGTGTCCCCCCCACCCCCTAAAAGAAGTTGGGTGGAAGCTGTAATCCCCCATATCTCACAGTGTAGCCTTACTTGGAAATAGAGTCCTTGTGGATGTAACAGAGAGAATAAATTGCTGTTATTTAAAGGCATTCAGTTTTTGGTACTTTGTCATGGTGACCCTAAGAAACTAGTACAATACCTATAGATGATCGCTCTTCTCTATCCCCTGCCTTTATAGGTTGTAAGAATCTGAAGTCAACCATCAAATCTCAACCTTTAGCTCCGATACAGCCACACATTCATAAAGATGGTTGGGGAATGCTTCGCAGCAATGATGACGATGATTTACTTTTCTTTTGTTGTTTCCAATACACAAAAGATGAATCTGTGCTGAACACATCAGAAATCTTTCCAATTATTGCTAATGGGTGACCAGCCTCTGGTTCATTCCACGGCAAATGAGGCCACTAAGAAGTTATCAGTAAGGGATTTATGTTTTAGTAGCATGTTTAATTATGATACAACCACGACTGTCTCTTACACAGGAATTTAGCATGCAAGATTTACAGCTCTTAGCACAATTTTGGCCTTTGTTGTCTCAAAGAGCCTGGTTTCTGTTTTATTGGACTATCAACCTCTGTTAGATTGTGTCAGACTGCCCCCTACTGTTTTGGCCTCATAATCTCATCCTGGCTGCTACTGTTTTGAGTTGGTTTTCAGAACGTGTTTTTTATCAGGGTGGTGAAACCTGCCCACCCTCATGCCCCAAAGAACACTGAGAACATTAGAACGGTGTGGGGGAAGGTGAGGGCTCTTATTTTTTTTCTTTTAATAAAACCTGAACAACCACAAAATATATATGTTGGGGGGAGGGTGTTTCAAAACACATCATCTGACTGGCTTAAGCTTGCAAGAGAACTTAAGTTTCTGGAATAAGAGATCAGATTCTTTTCTTATTTCTTGAGGGTAGCAAACACCTTCAAAAGATATGCTGTCTTTTCATGATATGACAACAGGGAAATTTTTTTTAAGAAAAGCTGATGAAATTTTAACTAATCCAACCAGCCAGAGGAAAGCAATATTACAAAAGGCACCTCAAAGGCAGGGTGGGATTTCTTTTCTGCTTCAAAGATGCTTCTGTGTGATGCTGTGAAAAGGTGGCCCTCCGGGGGGTGGGGTTGGGTCAGAGCTCAGCAAATACCCATGTGGCCTCCCCTAGCTTCCTCTCTGCTGTCCCTCCTATGCTCACCCACCACTGGGCATGTGGATGGGGGCAGCCAGAAAGAAAGTAACAGAGGTCAGAGAAAGGGTGTAGGAATGTATCAGTAAGGAAGAACTAATGAACCTGGAAATGCGTATTTGGGCTTTATAACACAAATCTGTTCTCAAGGTATCTGGGGGGGCCCCCAAAAGCAAAAGCTAATCACTCAGAACAAACCGCAACCTGCATCATTTCACTTGTATCCAACCCATGTTGCTCTCCCTCCAGGCCCTCCCGTGGATGCCTGGCTGCACTGATCTCAGAACCACACTTCTGTGTGACCACATGCAGCCTCCTTCCATGGATATGTGGCTTTTTGACATACATAGCAGTCTTGCTATAACCAGCTCTCAGGCGAATCTCATTTCCTGTGAGCCCTGTCACTACTGGGGCCCTGTTCAGAGTCCTGAGCCACGTGCACATACCTTTATTTTCTCTGCAACCGCCTTGTGTCCTTTCCTGCCTGGGCGGGAAGCCTCGGGAGAGGGCAAGCAGAGGAGCATTCTTTTTCTCTGCCTGCACTGTTAGGGGCTCCTTGGCCTGTGCTGGGGCAGCACTGTCTCCCAGGGCTTATAAAGGGGAGCAGGGATGGAGGTGGGGGTGGGAAATGTCACTGGAGAGCATTTATCCTTATTGCAGTACGCCAGACAAACCCAAAACCTATTCCATAAAAGATTGTTTTTATCTTGCCTGGTCCGAGAGAATAGCCCAGCTGCTATCTTTGGCTCTCCTCCATTCTTCACTCCCATTCATAAAATCTTTAGACAAGGCCATGTGCTGCTTTCTCACAGAGTGGATCAAGTTGTGCTCCAATCCAGAATGAAGTTGGATTTAGATGCAGGTGGGTGGAAGGGCCCTGAGCAGTCTGTCTGTCCTCTCTACTCTAACTCTCCCTATCTGTCCATCCACACCATGAATCAATAAATCATATGCTGAGTCTCTCTAAAGGTCCATCAGCATGTCCAAAGCATGCCAAAAGTACACAAAAGTGTACTCTCCTAAGCTTCTGGTACTCGTGGATTTAGCCCTCACAGCAGTCCAAGAGACTCACGACCTATAGCAATTTGTCTTTTGCTGAGGCCCAGATTTCAATGGTAAATAGCATGACATCAGTGTTTGGGAGACAGTCACTTGGTAACTCAGCCTAGTTAGTCTAGTTAACTAGCGATCCCCAAAACACAACGTCATTATTATTTTAATTTACTGTGTGCTAGTACTGTACCAATTATTTCCTATATATTATCTCATTTAACCATGATTATAACCACTTTATCCCCACTTGATTGACAAAAAAAATAAAATAACCTGAGATTCAAAGAGATTTAGAAATGTACTCAAGTGCCTGAGTGACTCAGTTGGTTGCGGGTCCGACTTCAGGTCAGGTCATATCTCATGTCCTGTGAGTTTGAGCCCTGCGTCGGGCTCTGCTGACAGCTCAGAGCCTGGAGCCTGCTTCAGATTCTGTGTCTCCTTCTCTCTCTGCCCCTCCCCCCACTCACACTGTCTTTCTCTGTCTCTGAAAAATGAATAAACCTTTAAAAAAAATTTAAAGAAATGTACTCAAGATCATATAACTAGTCAGTGTGATGGAGCAAGACCACAAGCTAGTTAGTGTGATTAAGAAGGTCACATGGCGGGCACCTGGGTGGCTCAGTTGGTTGAATGTCGGACTCCGGGTCATGATCTCGAAGTTCGTGGTTTTGAGCCCCGCGTCAGGTTCTGTGCTGACAGCTCAGAGCCTGGAGCCTGCTTCACATTCTGTGTCTCCTTCTCTCTCTGCCCCTCCCCCACTCACACTCTGTCTCATTCTGTCTCTCAAAAATAAAATATAAACGTAATTTTTAAAAAAAGGTCACATGGCTAGTTAGTATGATTTGAGCAAGATCGCGGAGTTAGTGTTATTAAGAGAGATCAGAGAGCCAGCTGATCCCAGATTCACCCCAGGTGTGCCTTACTCTGAAGTTCAAGCAGTTAACCATCTCAATTCCACATCCTAGGTTATTCTCACTCCAGATATATAGTAATGATTATGAAGCCATCAGAATTTTGTTATGTGAACAATAGCTCTAGGTGCTAGAGATACCTTTAGGGAACACTGAAAAGACTGTTTGTGGTGTGAGAATACACAGAGATTCCACTTGTCTCCAGAAAGAATAACAAACCTGGAAAAGGCCAGGAGCCTGAATTAAAGGAATTCTACTTTTATGAATTAGAGAATTTTGAAAGATCAGGGGTGCTAGGTGTTTTAGACACAGAAACCGAGGTCTACAAACAGCGATACATGTATAAAAATATGAATATAGATAAGACTAAGATATATTTCCTGCTCTCCAGAATAGAATACCATTAGCATATCATGAAAAACAACAATTAGAAACTAAAGTATACAGTGGTGACTGTGTACTATCAAGAATAGAAGCACATGGAAGCATTCGGAGAATATACCTGAAGACGAAGTAAAATTTGAGTCAGGCCTTAAATGATGAACACAAGTTAGATGGCTGGAAGGGAAAAGGAAAACTTTCAGGCAGATGAAACAAAACTCAGAGACAGGCTCATAAATGATCATAAACAACACCAGGAATTTTAATCCAGATCATAAACTCAGTGGGGGCAGGAACTGGGTCTTAGCTTGTTGTATGGTTAAATCTCCAAAGACTAGCCCAAGGTAGGCATTCAGAAAATACCTGGTGTTGAAAGAAAGGAAACAGGGAAAGAAGAAGTGGTAGAGGGAGGCAAGAGAGAGAACTCGAATGAAGAAAGAACAGAAGAAATGTCTGAGTACAGAAATAGTGCATGGTAGATGTGAAGGGAAATAAACTTGGTAAAACTAGGTGGAACAGGGGTAGGAGGCCTTGACCAAACAAAGTCAGGGCACAGAGTCTGATCGTAGGCAAGATAGAGCCAGATGGAAAACCCATGGGTTCTTGAGCATTCAGACAAGCATGTTAAAAGCCATGGAATATCAATGACTTCATATTGAATTGGCTAGACTGCAGAGGACACGGGCTGGAGGCTGGCAGAGCCCTGAGGGAACCATCATGGCAGTCTAGACACAAGGAAAGATGAGAGTCTGACCTATGGGAACAACAGAAAAAAGTGGGAGAAGGAATGAAAAACTGCAGAACCTGTTGAAGGGACAAAATCTACACAATGTTGGTAACAGTTGGCACGATGGAAATAAATGAGGAGAAATAGGTCAAAATTTCAAGCGGGGAAATTTCAAGCCAGAGAGAGTGGGAGTAGCATGCTTAGTAAAAGGATGTTAACCTGGTTTAAGATGAAGAGAGCTAGACACTAAGCTCAGTATGTGATATATAACTTTTAAAAGCTCAAATATAGATATAAAACTATAGATAACATTCTTGGTACAATAGACAGTTCAAGCATTTGTTCATGATTTCATACATGGGTACGTTTGTAGGGGCAGCAAATGTGATATAGCCACTAAGCAATTTTAATTGAACTACAGAATCTCAGAATTAGAAAATTATCTAACACTTGCACAATATACAGTGTACATGTTCCAAATGCTTACAGTGTTTGTCTGCCAGTGTCTGTTTGAATAACCTCTAGTGAAAACAGCTCACTTCTCTTTCCGGGTGGCTCTGTTTATTAAAACCTTTTCATAATAGTGGTATATTTTGGCAAAACAAAGCTCACCTTAAGCATAAATTCAACAATCTTACAAAATGGGTGAGGAAGACATTGCTACTTTTCCAATATCCCCTTTCCCCTTCTTCCTCAGGAAAAAAAAAATTTAGTGGGATACATCACTACCCAGAATAAAGACCACTTCCCCAGATTTCCTTCCAGCTGATCAGCCATGTGACCTAGTTCTGCTCAGTAGGATGGGAGCAGAAGTGAGGTGGAGAATTTCAGGTCATGCCCTTAAATGGAAAGAACGTGCCTTATACTTGCTTCTTTTTCTTCTTTCTCACTGACCAGAATGTGAGTGGGAGGCTGGCAACTGGATGCGCCATCTTGAATCAAATGAAGCTCCATAGTGAAGATGGCCAAGTAACAAGAGAGAAGGAGCCTAAGACTGTAATAATTGTGTAAACGCATACGCATACTTTCTTAGTCCCAAACCTGCATGAGAGAAGAATAAACTTCTATTGTGTTTAAGCTATTTTATTTGGGTTTCTGTTAGAGCAGCCAAATTACATACTAACTAGTACTTTGGTTCTAATCCCTGCATCCGTCATTCACTAACAAGCTGCTTAACTTCTCTGAGTTTCACCTTCCACATCTGTAAAACTTAGCCTATTCCACAGGGTTGCAGAAGAAATTAAATGAGATAATGTATGTAAATCTACTTAGCACACTGAGTACTCAATAAATAGTAGCTACTATATATTGTCACTACTACTATTAATTGATATGAAGATTTGCAACCTCAAAAATAAATTCAAACAGCTACAATTTCTTAGTAGTGGTAAAAGCAAGATTACTGCATTTTAATATAGTGATTGAGGACTAGTTTATTAGTCTGAACAATTTTGACATAGAATAGTTACTTTCATTTCATAGTTAAGAGACCCAGAAATGTATCGAAACTACACTCAGAGCAAAACAATAAGTAAGTAGCAAAATTTGAATTAATTTTATATCCTTCATTCCCTTGAGGCTCAGACATTTGAGCAAGAAATGGGACAGAGGTGTGTGCAAGTGTGTGTGTGTCAAATGCTATCCAAGAATCTCCCTGTGTCTTTTCAACTTCAAAAACCTGTGCCACTAAAGCACCCAAAGGTCAGCACCGTGGGGAAGAGCAGCTATTTTTTTTAAGGTATATAATGTTTATTGTAAATTTTTTTCATGTTTTATTTATTTCAGAGAAAGCGCATGAGCAGAGAAGGGGCAGAGAAAGGAGACACAGAATCCAAAGCAGGCTCCAGGCTCTGAGCCGTCAGCACATAGCCCGATGCAGGGCTCGAACCCACGAACAATGAGATCATGACCTGAGCTGAAGTCAGACGCTTAACCGACTGAGCCACCCAGGCACCCCTACTTCTTTTTTTTTTTTAATGTTTTATTAAGAGCAACTCTTTATGCAGAGGTTTTTCCCTCACTATTCCTCCAGATGTCCTTCCGGCACTTTGCAAGCCTCTCATTAATTGAGAAGCACTAGTGGTTTCTTTTCCTTCTGTGTGAGGGAATATCTAGGCACACAGAACCTCGGCTACCCTGAATCATTGTCCTAGCATCCTCTGCAAAATTACTCCATCTTCTCAAAATTTCACGTTTCTGAAGTCCCATCAGAGGACAGCAACCTCACGAATGTTGCTGATCTCTTCTTTTCCCAAAGAGTTACTTTTACTTAGCCTGTAAGAAGCAGTAAGAGATACTAAGCACTAAATATCTGAGGATGGATGAAAGGTTGGAGGGGAAAAGGAAAGAAACTAACTTGATCCAATAAGAAAAGCTCCTTAAAGTTAACCACATCTTCTGACAGAATCAGGAAAATTCTCTGTTATGGGGAGAAAGGCATGAAAAGAAACAATGGTGTTGTTAAAAGAAAACTGGGTTTCAAAAGGAAATTTTTCTTTTATAAAACGAAGGCATTCTCAATGCAAAATATACCCTATTTCCCCAAAAGAATAAAGTAATAAATAAAATCTCCTTCACTTTTGACATCCCAGCTCAATCCCTAAGAAATAAATAGCCTCATATTTTCTTACGTATCCTTCTAAAGATTGTCCTGCATATACAAGACTACAGTGTGTGTGTGTGTGTGTGTGTGTGTGTGTGTGTGTGTGTGTGTGATAATTATATACGTCTTCCTCTTGTATTGTTTCTAAAACTATCAATGAAAAAATTATTTTTAAACTCCTGATCCTTAAAGCAAAACACCCTGCTAACAAGAGGTAAAAGCTTCACATACAACAATCTCAGGCCTTCACAGGAGCCAGCAAAAGTCCAGGTAATCTGTGAAACAGAAATAATCAAATGCTTCAAAATATTTAATTTCCCGTTCCAGGAATGTGAAACAGGTGTAATTAAAATAACACTTTTTTAATTAAGTGACCTCTCTTGACCAACCATCTGTGAATAATTCAGATTTCCCCCTTATTATTACTGTAAAATTAAAACGAGGTCATATAAACAGGAAGATCCTCTTTAACTATCTTTAAGCACCAGCAATATATATTTTCCACCAGTTAAAATCCTTAATGACACAAAAAATCTGTCAAGCATAACTTCCCCAATTCATTTGCCTGAAACCATCAATATTTTATCATGCACTTGCAGTTGGCTTTAATTTAACAGTCCAGGTTACTAATCAAACAAAACACCCAAGTCATTAAAAGTTAGCGTGCCATTTAGAAAGTGCATTTCACGTTTATTAAAATATCTTTCATGCAGCCATTAGAAACCTAAAGTTTTAATTACAATCAGATATTTAGTTCTACTCCCGTTATGCATTTGGCACCCTCTTGCAACTGCCCTGATTAATCTTCCAGACCAAGTTCATCCATTACCTTCTGAAATTATTTTCCTCTCAATTTCTTCAGAATTCATCTTTCTACCCCAACCCCCCACAAATAAGTAAAATGCACTTTAAAAGTGCACAAAATAACTACCCAAAAGATAATCCATTTAAAAGATTTCATTTCAAATATAATTTATCCTTCATAAAAGACCAAAGAGGCATCATTCAGAAAGACAAATTAAACTCGAAAATTAGCTCTTGGTGTCTTCATTGTCAATTTTCATTATTTATTTTTCTTTCTAATGATGGAGAAAGTTCAACAGGCATTTTCTTAAAATTTTCTAACCGTGTGATTTAACTAAAGGTAACTTTTCTGCAGCTGTCCTGTCTTCCCTACTCCGATTCCTGCCCTGGCTTGTTCCAAAGTTCCATGAATGAGATTACTGACATGTCCAACATCAGATTTTATGATAATTCTAGCCCTTCAAAATTCCAGCATTTAGATGTCCCATCAGTCATATTTACTGTGCACCAAAAAACACTGTAGTGAGATTCAGAGTTGATACAGGTATAGGATCACTTGATCTCACTTCTACGAGTCACACCATTGAAAACTGTGGTACCCGCTGTTGAGATGCAGAACTTCAGTTACCCAAGTGGGAATGGAATTGATAGTCCATTTGATAAAAAATGAGCTATTATTTAATGATTAAAAAAAATCCTGCATCCAACAAGCTATCTCAAGTAGAAATCCATAAAAGCCACGGTTCTAAATAATATAAAATTATGGTAAGTATGATTAATCATACATTTTAATAGGAAAAAAAGAAAGATCTTTACCAAAGTTCAGGTTCCATTTACACAATAGCTCATATTTGCCGAGTCAAGAGATACTATATCCTAAGAAAAGCTGGTACCTGAGTGTCCCATGATGCAACAGAGCATGATGTCAAAGTGCTATTTCCTTTTATATGTTGGAAAAGTATGGTGTCAGGAATGGGTCGTCTCTCTATATATATAGTGGGGAATGGGTGAAATAGGCACGAAGATGATTAAAAGTACACGTATCTTGATGAGGACTGAGTAATGTATAGAATTGTTGAATCACTATGTTGTACATCTGAAACTAATGTAACATTTTATGTTACCTATAGTGGGATTAAAATTTAGAAATTTAAGTTTAAAATTTAAAAAATATGGAAGCAACCCAAGTGTCCATCAATAGATGAATGGATAAAGATGTAGGGTATGTGGATATGTGTGTATACACACAATGGAATGTTATTCAGCCATAAAAAAAAAAAAATGAAATCTTGCCATTTACAACAAACAGTACTTATGAACCTAGAGTGTACTATGCTAGGTGAAATAAGGCAGACAGAGAAAGACAAATGCCATATGACTCCAATTATACGTGGAATCTAAAAACAAAACATGAACAAACAAAAACAAACAGAGGCAGACTCATAGAGAACAAACTGGTGGTTGCCAGGTGGGTGGGGAGATGGGCAAAATAGGTGAAGGGGATTAAGAGGTACAAACTTCCAATTATAGAATAAATAAGTCATGGAGATGAAAAGTACAGCACAAGGAATATAGTCAAACACACTGTAATAACCTAATATGGTGACTATATATCATGAGCACTGAGTAATGTATAAAATTGTTGAATCTCTCTGCCCCTCCCCCGTTCATGCTCTGTCTCTCTCTGTCCCAAAAATAAATAAAACGGTTGAAAAAAAAATTAAAAAAAAAAAAATGGGGCGCCTGGGTGGCGCAGTCGGTTAAGCGTCCAACTTCAGCCAGGTCACGATCTCGCGGTCCGGGAGTTGGAGCCCTGCGTCGGGCTCTGGGCTGATGGCTCAGAGCCTGGAGCCTGTTTCCAATTCTGTGTCTCCCTCTCTCTGACCCTCCCCCGTTCATGCTCTGTCCCAAAAATAAATAAAAACATTGAAAAAAAAATTTTTTTAATTGTTGAATCACTATGTTGTACACCTGAAACTAATATAACATTGTGTGTCAACTATACTTCCATAACAAAAAGTTTAAACTTTTTTAAATGTCCATCCCTTCTCACCCAATTACAAAATAACAAATCCCTGGTGCACTGCTGGATAGAAAAAGGTGAGGAAAAGATAGTGAAGGTGTTGTCTACACTACGTTAACAGCATCTAAGCCCCAAGTGGGCCAGGCAAAACTACATTTACTACAAATTTACAAAAGAACTGAAAAACAAGTTTCCACCATCCTCAAGAAGCCTCAGTTCTAAGGAGACAACATAGAGAATACATGAAAAGAAGAGCATAGTCAAGGTCAGATCTCTGGTCTCCATGGTCTTCTTTAAGGATTCATCTCTAGATCAATCAGGAGATTCACAGAAGATAGGATATTTTTTTCCTCTTAGATTCACACAGATTGCTCCAGAGTTCCTGGAACTTGTGTTGAAAATTCCAAATTGTTCAATTTAACAGACACTTGGATGTACCAAAGGCCCTGTGAGGAAAAACAAAGGCCTGTGATTTCAAGATCCCACTCCTTAAGATGTTGACACTTTTATGGGGAAGACAGGCTACAGGTACCTGAAAAAACTGTAAGTCACCTTTGAAGCAAGGCATCCACCAATATAGATTAATATAGTCCAAACTGAGTGCACAGATTGCTGACAGGGCTACCCTGGAAGACCAGCCAAACCAGGTAGGGTGACTGGCAAACAACTTCCTCAAGACTGTGCAGTCTGAGCTCAATCTTCAAGGACCTGTTCCATCAAACAGCTATATGACAGCAACTAGCTCAAAGTATGTACAGATTAGGCATTCAATAAATCCTTGTTGAAAGATGAATGCTGGACATGGTACTTGGTGTAAAAGATATGGTTTCAGAGGAAGAATGAGAAGGTATTAAGCCAGCATGTATTAAGTACTATGCTCTAGGCACTGTCTTTAGTGCTTTATAGTCTCATTTCATCCTCACAACTCTGTTCCAGTTATCTTTGCCAAATAACAAACCACCTCAATATTTAACATCTCTAAACAGCAATCATTTTATTTTATCTCATGATGTCATGGGTCAGTAATTCAGCCAGGGCTCAGCCAGTTGATTCTTCTTCTTTATATGGCATGGACTAAAGTTAATCCGTGGTATGCAGGTATGATATGGGCTCATCTGCAAGGTCCAAGAGGGGATCACTCACATATCTGGCACCATGGCAGGGATAGCTGAAAAGTTTGACTTAGCTGGCACTGTGACAAGAATGCCTATACATGGTCTCTCCAGCAAGATGGTTTCAGCGTATTTGGACTTCTTACATGAGAGCTCAGGACTCCTAAAAAGACTGATCCAAAAACTGGTAGCTGCTGGTCTTTTAAAGCCTGAGTCTGGAAATTGACACAATCTCAGTTCAGCCATACTCTGTTAGACAGTCACAGAGTCCACCATATTCATGGAGCAGGGACATAGATTTTACTTCATGATGGGAGGAGTATCAAAGAATTTGTTACCATATTTAATCCTCCACAAATTGCCCTCTGGTCACAAATTATTTACATTCTTCCCAGGTACAAAATACACTCACTCCTCTCCAAAGTCCCCCAAAGACTCAGGCAGCTCAAAGTCTGGGATCTCATCATCTAACTCAGGTCTAGATATGGAGAAGTCCCTTTAGGTACAGTTCTTCTCAATATGAAGATCTGTAAGACAAGTTGTCACACACACACACACACACACACACACACACACACACACACAAGCACGCACGCACACAATATACAATACTGAAAAAAGCATAGAATAACAGCAATAGACATTCCCATTCAAAAAGGAAAAGAACAAGAGGCATATAGCATTCACCAGCCCATGATAATTCTGAAATGCACTTGGTCAAATGCCATCAGTTTCCGGATTAGAGTCCACTCATGTTCCGTTTGATCCCATTCTCTGAATCACCTTTCCTTTTTCACAAGAAATGGCTTGTGGTTGTTGCTTAGTACCTTTCTTAAACTGCTTTTTGCCCATTGAAACCTGAGAGCCTCAAGGGCTCTTTTTATTTTGAGTTACTTTATCCTTTTCAGTTAAAGTTGATGGTGCTTTGAACATTTCAATTATCTTAAAAACTTTGTGGGATTTCTATGGATCTTATTGGGTTAACTCCATTAAATGAAAACCATACCCACAAATCTCTTTGAGATGGGTCCTCCTCTGCCTTGGGCTGAATCAGAATGCTATGGGATACTACAAGCCTTTTTCTAGACACACCCTTAAATCTCTCTGGAATATTAACAAAGGGTCTTATAGTCATACCTTTGACATGACCTTACCTTGAGGTCAGTCTTTACTTCAAAACCTTTTATGCCATTAGAGCAACTGATAAAGTTTTATTTTTAAGCCCATTAAATCCTGGGTTGCTTGTATTTCCTTTAAACAATGAACACAGAATTTCCTCTCTTCTATTTATTTTTTTTTTAATTTTTGTATCTCTATCCATACCTTATCATAAGCAACTCAAAAAAACTAATTGGCACCTTCAACATTCTGCCAGGAAATATCTTTGGCCAAATCCACCAGTGTGTTAGGATTATGTTCTATTTTCCACATTACTGCAGACAACAGCATTGTCGAGCTTTCCTCCACTACACAAGAGTCATGTTTTTTCCAACCCACAAAACCAATTTTCTCCCTGTCTTTCCAGGCTTTACCAGGAGTGGTGTTCTCCCTGTCCTTAAAGCTTTTACCAATAGTCCCCAGCTTCTGCCTACTGCCCAGTCTCAAAGCCACATATTTTAGGATTTTACTAGAGCAGTAGTCCACTTCCACGTATCAAATTCTGTTGCAGTTTTCTCTTGGTGCATTCTGAATAGCTTAAAACAATCGTTATATCTCACGGTTCTGTGGGTCAAGAACTCTATCAAGGCTCAGTTGGACAATTCCTTTGCCCCCACATGACATCAACTGCAGTTACTGAGTCACTTGGTGGGATTCAGCTCATAGATGAGCTGGTTGAAGGGTCCAAGATGGCTTCACTCATATGTCTGTCACATCAGTGGGTATGGCTAAAAGGTTAGGCTCAGCTAAGATTATCCCATACTGAAACTCCAGTATGGTGGTCTGAGTGTATTTGGACTTCTTACATGGTAGTTCATGGTAGCAACCTAAAGAAAGTTTCCCTAGAAAGGGGAAGTCGAAGATGCCACGCTTTTATGTCAGAATCAGGCACTTTGTCACTTCTGCCATATTCTATTGGCCAAGCAGTCAAAGAGCACAGATTTAAGGAGCAGAGACATAATATACCTCCTTATGGGAGGAGGATCCAAAACATTTGCAGCCATTTTTAATCTATGACAAATTCTATGAGCTAGGTATTTTTACTCTTATTTTCCAAATGAAGAAATCAAAACTTATATTTTTGAGACACAGAGAGAGAGAGGGGTCGCAAGTGAGCAAGGAGTAGAGAGAGACAGAATCTCAGGAGGGGCAGAGGGAGAGAGAGAAATGGGGGAGAGGGAGGGAAGGAGAGACAGAGAGAGAGAGAAGTTGGGCTCATGTTCACTCAAAGCGGGGCTCGAGATCAACCTGATGTGGGACTCAAACTTATGAACCATAAGACCATGACCTGAGCTGAAGTCAGATGCTTAATGACTGAGCCACCCAGGTGCCCAAGAAACCAAAATTTAGAAAGATTAAGTAATTTGCCTATAATCATACAGTTACGGTAGAGCCAGAATTCTAGCCTAATCATCTATCTGCATGAGAAAGTAAGTAAATTAGCTGTGTACTCCCAAAAAGTGATGCTTAAAACAGCATCATATTCTGGAGAAATAAGATATATGCCTATGTGGCCTGTTTTCCATCGACTCAGGATACAAGCTTCCTCCTTTCATCCCTGCTCTCAGGTGGATTTCTGCAAGTTGTACTTCATGAATGTTTATAAAAGAACAAATGATCACATACTACAAAGGTCCTATAAAGGCAATGTCCTGGTCCATTTATGAAAGTGCATCTGACAAATTCAGGCTGACAGTATGATCTCTCAGAGGTGGAAGAAATTTTGAGGGAAACTACTCTTCTGGACCAACATGGAAGAATTGCTCAGTGAGGAGGAAGTGACAGGAACCTTGGGGAACAAAAGGAACTTAGTCATCCTGGAGTGATTACTGTTAGAGAAGGGACTGCTGGTGGAGTCAGAGGCAAGCCCTCTTGCTGCATGGCAGGAAAAAAACATACCAACAGGGCCACAGTCCGTGGTTCTATAGGGAAGATGACACAGGAAGGATGGAGCTTTCAAAAACACAATTCTAACCTAACTTCTAGAACTTATTCCTGGGAAGAATTAAAGAAAGCAAGGACTGAGGTGGCTGCACACAAAGTGTCCCAGTGAGCTCAGATTTAGGATACACATACCACAGATGGGGTCAAGGGACCCATAACCAAGATCAAATGCAAAAGTTAGCACAAATCAATGGGAAATGTGTCAGGAAAGCTAAAACCCAGAACACACCAGTGGTCCTAAGGACAATGAGGAAAAAGAGTTTTTGAGATTTCCTTCAGAGTAGAAACAAGGAGAGTTTAAGTCTGTTATTAACAGATCACAAGCAAAGCAAAAGCACTCAACATTCCTTTTCCTTCTTTTTTTTTTTCTTTAAAGAAAATGGGAATTTCACTGGAAAGAATAGCATGAATATTTAAGAAACTGAAGCCTAGGTTGGGGAGATGATGGTGATCAAAAGCCCCTTTTGATCAAAAGCCCCTTTTTTATCATTTCTTCCTAAGAATCCAGTATAATAGATGAGATGTTGAAATTCTGTAACCCAAGATTCTCCCCTGTACAGTTTAGGATGCAAAAAATATGTTCCAGACAGCTCTCATACAGCAAGGCTCACATCTCTACGCATAGGTAATGGCAGAAGTCAGAGATCAAATGGGGCTGGGGATACAAGGGAATGCAGAATGACTGTTAAGTGATATGGAGTTTCTTTAAGGGTAATGAAAATGTTCTGGAATTAGATAGTGGTGATGTTTTCACAACCTTACAAATATACTAAAAACCACTGAATTACATATTTTAAAAGAATTAACTTTGTGGCATATGCCTTATATCTTAATTTTCTTAAAAGAATACATTATCATATTTTACCCACATTCTCAATATTTTCTTTTCTACGTCCACCTATCTAAAATAAAATTAGTGACCAGTGTGCATCTCCACCAGTTAAAGGACAAAGTCAAATAAATTCTATTCTGAAAGTTCTTCTTTGTAACTGATGACAAAACACACAAACAAAACAATTTGCTTTTAGTCTTATGGAAAAAAATGAAGGGATATAACCAAACCTAAGACATTAAAAAATAAGTTAATAAAAGCAAATACTGGTTCATGTGATTTAAAAAGAAGAGGAAAAATGAGAAAAAAAAAGATGGAATCACAATATTACACTAAATTTCCCATCATGACAAAGCGATATGGGATAATAAATTAGTGAAAGTAGTGAGTCCAGTTTCTCAATAACTCTCTAGAAACTAACTGCATGTACAATTGATGAAAGAGATATAACAAAGAGCTAGAACGGAAAAGTCTTACTGACTTTACTGGCCACAAGCTTTATAAGAAGCAGCAGAGGGATGGACTGCTGAGCTATGACTGTATCTGAGCTATGAAATCTAGTGTCCAGTTGGGTAAGAGGGGAGGTCCCACTCTAGTCTATGTGGATCAGAATATCCACACTAGTCTATGTGGATCAGAGTTACTAGGACACCTGGCTGGTTCAGTTGGTAGAACATGTGACTCTTGATCTCAGGGTTATGAGTTTGAGCCCCACATTGGGTATAGAGATTACTTAAAAATAAAATTTAAAAAAAAAAAAAAGAGTTTCGAGAGTATTGCATGCCATTCTGAGTGCCACAGCCTAAGAGGATTACAGGCAAACGGGAACCCCACCGAACACTGAAGGTATGACATCATGACA